>NW_026462134.1:0-22672 GCF_021730395.1 Mercenaria mercenaria | reverse complement strand
ACTTTCCAGATTTTATTTTACTTACAAAGGCGGGTGTTAAGTGCTCTGTGGCGGCCCACCAGTAAAATCGTAAAAAGGTCGCCCCGGCTTCATCTCAGTGTTGTTATATTCTGGTCCTCTGGGAGCATTGCTTTCAATTCATTTTAGATTTGAAGATTGAATACGCTTAAGCAGGTCTGCTAGGGGGAGGTGGGCAGTGTTGCGGGATTTTTCCATTATGCTCATGGAACAGACTCAATCAAAACGGTATGCAATTTTCACTGGTGCCTTGTTCTCGGTGCTTCCGCGGGATTACTTTCCAGATTTTTTAAAAAATTTTAATTGCAGAGTTATGGCGCTTCCTTGTGCTATTCAGATATGCTTGCTGCTTTTGTATGCAAGCAGGGGTAACTCCCACATACTAAATCTAAATTTTAATAGGTGATAATCAGCTTTTGCCAGTAACGGGATTTGTTGAACTTTAATGTCTGATAATTAAACCCATTTATGTTCTCTTAAACGCTTAATACAGTAGTTTTCACTGGAGGTAGTTTAAATTTAATTTTCCTATCCTGATTGCCACAACAAGATGGGAGTAATTCCGGATAAAAGTATAATTCTGAAAACATTTACTTTGCTAAGGAAAGTATAAATATTGACATTATGTAATAATTGTTAAAATTATTTGCATTAAAATTATGTATTAGTTGTATTCATTAGAAACGCACGTTGAAAAAAATATGATTATCTTTCCTTGTCTATCTTGGCTGCGCACCGCAACCAATGAGATGTGAAAAAATGAATTCAGAACTACACACAGTTTAACGCTTGCCTTTTGGTTAGTTTAGGATTGTAAATACAATGGTCTATCAAATGCAAATGAAAACTAGAAAATTGTATCGAAATAAGAAGAAACCAGCTTTTTAAATACTTTCACGTATTAAGGGGAGTCAAGTATTCAAAATGTTATATAAGTTAAAAAAATACATTTCCAATAGGAATTATCTCTATTGTAATGGGTCTTTTGTTCTTAAATAATCTCTACCAAAATCTACAAAAAAGTAAAAAATGTCATAAAATTGTTTGTTAAATATGATTGACCACCTTTAAGAACGAAAATAAAAACTTCAAAACATGTTCAATATAATTATCCACAGGCCGTGCGCATGCGTCAAGAATTTTCTGTTCTTTCAAAAAAATGATGTCGATTTTTTGACGTGACTTAGCAAGTTTTATGGTCAAGTCATGTATGTAAAAGGTATCGTATTAGCACCAGACGAGGGGAAATTTCTATGACTAAATATACGTCTTAAACAAAATGGTTTGGCCCTTTTGTACTTGTTTATGTCACTAATTCATTAAGTTGCTGTATTTAGTGACATGGATTTGAATAGTCGATCTGTATTGCACCTATAACTTGGTTATTTCCCTTTTCATCGAAAGTATATAAAACAGTCGTGAAATTTAGAACCAAAGTCAAGGTATATTAAGAAACAGAAGTGATAATTTCCTTTTAAAAGCTCTGGCGTTGCATTCCTACAAAGATGAAAAGTGCTGTCCCATAGCGTTCGTGCCATTCTATCCAGTTGGTGTTTTCCTAAAGGATATTCTACATCCTTTAGACCAAATAGTTTGATTTTATAGATAATAAACAAACTTGGGAACATCTGTGCGAAATTGAACAATTGCAATGGTATATAAGATATATTGATGCCTAAAACGATTCCGATCCCATGTCAGTCCGGAGGATTACTATATGCGACATTAGCAGGATACTGACAAGGAAAGTTGGTACGAAACGTAGCAAGGCGTATTAAATATCTTTAAGAACTACTTGAGTGCCATTGTTTTTCGCTTTGAGCGGCCATATGGGGACAATTCAAACACACGGTAACGTTGATAGGTACCATACAATGTACAACGCAGGGTATCAAAAACCGTGAAAGAGAAATATTTGCTAGAATATAGTCATGTGTTGGAGATTTCGTAAACGGTGGAATTCCGATCTTTAATTAAAAGCGAAGATAAGGTGTAACATTTGCCACCAAACTGCGTCTGAGTTGCTGTGAAACGAAGAATTGATGTACAAGCATTCTTTGGAAATAGAATATAGGCAAGGATTTCGACCTTATGTAACTTACGGACTTTATTAGTATTGTTCAGGGTTGCATCATTGTCTGTTGGGCAGGAATGTCATAAGGAAGTGCCATTTTTTTCAGGGGCTTAGGCTTGGTCCCAATGTGACGTTATTATCACCTTCATTTCATACTCAGTAGAATTACGTCCAACTCAAAATCGTTAAGATAAAATCAAAAAATAAATTATAGCTCATAGTACAAAAAATAAATATTCTGTGAAATAAATAAACTAAATTGAGAAGTTCAGAATATTATCGGGCGACTTGCGCGGGAGGACGAATCGACCAGAATCATTGTCACCGTGTAACCTTGTGTATGAACCCGTCCTAAACAACGGGCACAAATATTGCATAAAATGATTGCTTGTGTCGAAGTTCAGCCTTTCTGAAAAAAACTGAGCGAAAAATAGGAAATTTGTACTATCTTTTTAGTCCATTTGAAAGCGAAATGACAATCGCGGTTATTCTCACGCATGTCAATATCATGATCATTTTTAGTATAGGTAGATATTTTAAAGATTACACATACAACAAATCAGGTGTGGTTCTAGTGGTTGAGATTCCTGGTTTTTCTCCCAGGCGGACCGGGTTCGTTTCCGGCAACGGAGCATCTTGTCTAATTGTTGCTTCATTTTTCAATCTGATCATAAATTCTCTCCAGACAGGACACAAAATTATAGGTTTTTAAACCAAGTTTACCTAGATTCTACATAAATTCTACATGGTAACAATTAAGGAACCGGCGGGCAATGTTTAAACAATTTGAAACAAACATGGTTGAAGAAACAAAGATGTCAAATCATTGGTGGTGTTCGGCAATGTCTAACGCTGTGGACACGGGGATCACATCCAAGACTTTCAGGGACAGGATTTATACAATCGATCCACTATTTCACAGATGTGGCATACAACATTGGTGGTTTTACGGATAATTGTGCCCAAGTCCTCACTTTCCCGCCATCTTTAAGTATGAACCAAGTGATGCCGCACCAAAACGAATCCTATACAAGGTTATTGTTACATAAGGTGAGGTATGTGTAAACAACAAAAATCTTGTTTTAAAAAACATAGTTGAAAAAGAATAGCCAACGAGCCATATACATGTACGCCTAATTAATCTGAGAAAAAAATACGGTTGCTGCACCACAGACAGAAAAAAAGTTCTTTTGGACTATATGAAATCAGTTCGCAACTATATCCGCACTTTCATAATATCATGTCACAGTCCTATAAGTAATTCAAACAAAAGATATTTTTAAAAAAGAGAAAAAGGTTCACAATAGTAATCTACTAACATGAGTTTTTGAGAAAACAAGCTTTGAAAACTTTGATTAATTATGGTTAATTGAGATTTATTAGAAGCTGATTTACTTCCCTGTTTAGTATCTTTTAATTGTAACTATCTAAAAACTACTTTAATTAAATTTTAGTAAGATTTTTATCTTTAATAAGGGTTTGTTAACTGGAAATCACAAGTATGTTAGTCCTATCTGATAAGTTTCATAGTGGTGCCACGCGGGTTTGCTCGTGCAGCTTCATATATTATCAATACTTATGACTTTGGTCTTCTGTATTGAAAAAGGCTCTTGACGGACGCTTCGCCGGATAAATTAAGCAAAACCAACGGAATGTAAGTTAATATGTTTTAGTGACAATACGTTAACAATTTTCTCAGAAGCATGCACTGGGATGCACAAAAGTGAATGATACGAAGCGTAAAATTTTTTTGTTTTGCCAACAATTCAACATAGCCTATAAAATAAAACAAAAATCGACCTTTGAATAAGGAATTTTTCCATGTCTTTATGCTCGTTAAATTTAAAGGACATAAATGAAACAATGGGTATTATCTGACTACATAAGTGCTGTAATTATCAGCATTTCTCCAATTATGATAGTAAACGCTAAAGTGGGATCTGATGTTAATGAAAATGTATCATTATATAAGAAAGAAACCTCTACAATTGTATTGAAAAAGGCAAACAGTAGTCATGTTGTCAGGCCATTGTGTATGTGTTATCTTTGTAAAATTTACTGAGAAATGTAAGAGCGAAAAGATCAGTGGAAGATTTCATCTTCATACATGCCGCCTTTCAGTAAAATGAAACATCGGTGCTGTTTTGATTTTTGATATTTTTTTCACTGGGATCGTGACATTCAGACTTTAATGGGTCCTCTTTTCTAAAAGAGTCAATTTCGAAGCAATGATATGTAAATATCGGCCCTATTTGTAGAAGAAAGATTTTAAAGTCCGCAGCTTAGCCCTCAATAGGGAGAGTGCAAGATATAAGGATTATGCAGGGGCCGTTGCAGCTCGAGATGGGCGAGCGTATGTCTCTCCGTGCGATTGATAAAAAGGACATGGTGTCTGAAATCATTCGTCCCCACTTGATTCATGTGGGGAAACAGTGGCAGTTACTTGAAGAGGAGAACAGCGTTTGTACTAGTACAGAATCCAGACATGGTTTAGGTTAAACTGCCCGCAGTTACATAATGAAATACTGTTGAAAAAAAGGGATGAAACCCCAAAACAAACAAAAAAAGAATTATTTTTTGATTGTCATCTACCACTCTTCCTCGAATGCTTCTAGTACACATTTGGAACTGATCTATGTCACGGGTTTATGTATGCTCAACCAGAGCAGCTACTTCATCTGTGTGTTTCCACAATAGGGGACAGTATCTAAAAGTCATCATTTTTACAATGATCATGGCATTTTGTTTCAATATTCGGTAATTTAAAAAAAAATATTAATTCTGTAATCTCATTGTTCTAGTGTTACAAACATCTTTGCAATAACCTCTTAACGATATTCTTTAAACAAGAAAGGAAGAGTTGGTTAGTGACATCTTGCAACAGCCAGTCATTTAGAAGAATTCGATTGACGTCACGGCATGCCTAGTGAAAAATGCTTGTTTTGTAGAACAAGCAAAACAATATTTACACATATTTGACGTCGTGGGAATGACATTCATAAATTTGAGAATGAAATAGGTAATAAAGCTTTGACACTGACGCGACACGCTTTTGTATAGCGTACGTTGGTCGAATTTACTTGTTAAGAAAGAAGAAATTTTTTTGAAATATTTCAACAGAAAAAGAGCTTACATGTGATAAAAAGAATATTACCATTATGTCTTTCCACATTGACTTCATTAAACTCGTTGAAAAAATGGTAGAGCTCGCATTTTATTATTTTTATTCAACGAGTTTGATAAATTCAATATTAAAAGCACACTTCATTGAATTATTCTTTATTGTGTCTTCATTCATGGACGTATTACACATTATAAAATGTCTTGATAATTCTAGTATCTCTTATTAATGACGTACAATATGATACTCGTTGGGAGTTAGCATACTCATTACTCACTTCAACACTTTGTGAAAATCTCTTTTCAAACTGTAACAATATAAACAAGTCGTTAGAAAAGTACACAATTAAATCATTTAAGACGTGGAAACTTCTCTTATTCGTGAAAAAAAATGGGTCGCCATGAGTCACAGACTATCATTTCCAAACTTAACCGAAAACCCAAAAAGCCAAACTGAAAAAAAAGTTCGGGGTAGAGGAGATTTTTGTCAGTTTGTATGTCCCGTTTTAAGAAACAAAAACGAAGACAGTGCTTAAAAATGGAGAATGAATTTCGCGAGCAAGAAATTGTTTTTCGTTGGAGCGATTTCCTTTGGATCATGGAAGTCCATAATTGTTATTTAAATTATTTCCACGAAAGCGTAAAAAGCGTCTTTATCTGTTCACTAAACTTTCGTGAACAGACTCATTTAAAAGTGTGTTTTTTTCTGTTATATTTGTTCTATAAGTGAGGCAACACAACTTTCCACCCTTCAGACGATAGTTGTACTAAGAATTCAATATCTAATGTGTTTCGTTTACTGAGAACCTTGGGGGCAGTGGGTATCTATTTATCCACAGCGTAACTCTAAAGATTGCTTTTGGTTGCTGACAGTGAAGCCAGTGTTTCTGGGACGGATAAGGACTACGTAAGATCCATCATTCCCGCAGGCAGCAATTGAGGAGTTAGAGTTTTAAGAATGCACCCAATCCAACAGAATAAAGGCGTCTTTAACGATATTTTAAGATACAGGATGTCAAGGAGTTGACGGTGTGTGTACGTACGTGCGTGACGTGTGCGAAGCGTGGGGTGTGGTTTTGTGTGTGTGTGTTCGTGGGGAAAGTGCTGGGGGACGGGGACTAAATGTCCCTAATTTACGCTAGAATGTAGGAAGAACCGACTCTTCCTTTTCAAACTCAAAGTCGAATAAGTAGTGACCTATAAATGACGTGTCTAGGCCTTTTGCAGTCGTATGGATATACGTTAAATGTACAAAATGAGACAATGACCATATTACTCGTGTGAATCCAATTATCTTCGGTTCATTCATCCCCCTCCCCCCCAGAAATGAAGATAAATTTATATCTAGCGGAAACAGCTGAAAATATACTACATAGAATAATTACTGTAATGATTTTGCATATTTTAAGGTTTTTGTTGTTAGCTTTGCAAAATCGCTGACTGTAACAGGAAAGGTAACCTCATTATGTTCAAACGTTTAAGCGGTGCCTCCGTAAGTGCGGTAAGGTCGTTATTCGAGATCGTTGTGGGTTGAAAGATTCCAGGTGTGGGGAAAAACTCTTTTACCAGAGGGAAAACACATCATTCTAGTTAGGGAAATAATGTCTACGATCAGGCCATCTGGAAACTTTTGCGGAGTCACCGTATGATGTAATGTCTTTGTGAAAAAATAACATAAATTATTTGCAGATATCTTAATTTAGGCATAGATTTCATTGAACCTAACAATATAGAATTAAAAGGTCATTTTTCCAGCTGACACTAGTTATCAGTCATGGAAAAGACAACCGCGCTATTTGAATAAACGGCAAGAAATTCTAAATTATATGTATGATACGCTAAACAGCTACGCCGTTGTAGATTTTGTATAGAAAACAACACCTGTATAGCGACTATTGAATGTCTGACCTTTTAATATTTAATGAATCTTTTGACATTATCCGCATACATTGAGTCAGTGGGATGCCACAGGAAAAAGATTTAGAAATCGAATATCATAGTACTATTCTTCAAAGATTTGCATCATATTCTTTGAAATATAACACCATTTTACACTTGTGCAGTATAGATATGCGGATCTCACGTAGGGGAAGCAATGTTCTGACCTTTAATTATATCCTTTTCTCATAAAATTCATTGTATCCTCTAGCTCACAGTAACTTTCAGAGAGAATAATTATAGCGTATTAGCCTAGGATAAACGTCACTATAGATTTGTGAGGCATGATACGAGATTTGATTATTATATGCAAATATGTGTAGACACTTGGTGTGGTATATAAGGTAATCGAAACTAATTCTTGATGGATTAATGTGTACTTGTCGTGAATATGCACTCTCGTTTGTTGTACTTGCCAGAATGGTGGTGGTATATTGCAGAGGGGATTTGTTGTATAAAATCTACGCCCCTCCTGGTAGGCAACACGTCTAAAAACTAAATCGGAAAAATGAACATTTATTATATTTTGCTTTGCAGTTCTTTATAACTTCAGGAAAATTTCAACGGCATTCAGTGGAAGACCCGGTCATGCGAATCAGTTCAAAGGTAACCGTCGTGCCATTCTTTGCGAAATGCTCCTGTGAAAGCGGCGGAACAGGAACGATTCTATACCACTTGCCAGCTCTCTTGATTGATTCATTATGATGTACGCTTTGAATGAGATCATACTGTCTTTGGCGTCCGTGTCTTATTAACCGGAGAAGATCTGCGTTGGAGGTGTTTCACAGCTGTAGTGTACAACATTAAAACGTTAAATCGTAGGTTATGACAACAGTAAAAAATATCCCTTCTGTCGTTTGGTTGTGGAATACACAGTTTTTTTTGTATAAAATCTAAAAAATCGGGTTGGTGTTGTTTTTGTGTTTTTTTTTTTGTTTTTTTGTTTTGTTTGTTTGCCTGTTGTTTTTTTTTTTTGCGTCGGAACCTTTAAATATTTTTACCTCCAATTCCGAAGGTTCGGACTGTGTCCGTCACCGTATTTATGAGTCATTCCGGAGGTTTATGCTGCTAGATTCAGCCATAATGGTTATAAAACATCCCTTTGTATCTTAGAACTAAAAGTACACGCAAGCGGTCGCTTCATGCAATTACCTACATATCCTTTTATGAACCACTTCCTAAACAAGGAAATGTCAACTAAAAAGTAAATAACTCAAATACTGTCGACCGACACTTGTACATTCAATACTGATTGTTAAGTGACAAGTACGAAACATACAATGTTTCTTATCTGTTAAAAGTGAACATAGAGGGTCAATGTAATACAATCTATTTTGGTTACACTACAACTTACTCTCTACGCAATTGGACTAATAGGGAATAAACTCAGGGCTGCTTTTAAACACAAAACTAACAGTGTTACATGACGACAACGGCTTGTGTTGTCACCCCTATAGAACAAATATAATAAACCTATATAATAAAGCTTCCAACTCGAACAGAAATATCGTTATCAGTGATACATTAATTATCAAGCTTTAATGAGGTAAACGATATTTCAGTTCTGTATCCATACTTCCTTAACAACAGCTTGATGTTAAATTAAACTTTACTGTTTATAACCATTGTCATAACACACAAACACACCCACACCTCTATTGTTGCGGGCGGTTGAAAAATGAGCTGCTCTTTTACATTATTGTATACAAACCTTCAGAATATCAGGTCAAGTGCAAATCAATTTATCTTGCCTCCCTATACCCTACAGACAATAGTCACAGGCAAAAATAACTGCCACTCTACAGCACAAAATCATGGTTCTTCAGAATAAACATGTACTTCGGCTAAGGCGCTAATTAACCTTTCAGTCATCTCCGTACATGGGACTTTTCAATGTATGTAGGAAACTCGAACTTAATCCAAATTCATTACCAAACGAAGACGGATTTGTTACAATAACTGTAAGGAGTTGAACAAACTTATCACAATCTTTCCTACTAGTGTAATCTCTACTATTAATAATCATACCAACTCGTTTGAAATGGAACTGTTAAAGTTAAATGAAAACTTACGAAAGCGCAAAGCCCGGTCCTAGATTTAGGTGGTGTTACTGGTTTAAAACAGGGTGAGTGGCCAAAAAAGGGGTGATTTGAATGCGAGGTTTTTTTTTATGTATCGATTGTACATGCCTTTCATAATATGTTATTCATCTGCATTTTTATTTCGTATGATTTATGTATTGAATTCATATACTATCCAGGGATGTCCGAATTAAACCGTACACAATGGGAATAGATTATTTTTATTGCGTTAGGATAAATAAAATATTCATAACTGCAAAGAGAGACAACCAATATTTTCACGAACGCTTGTGTGAGCGAAAATATATAGTCGTCTCCCTTCACAGTGACTTTGTGAAAATTAACGAATTTTCTGTTTATAACATGCTTACAACCTAAAATAAGACTGATATTTCATGAGAGAATATGGACCTAATTAGTATGCCAACAGTTACTAGGGTTTTGCGCAGTGATTCAGAATATAGGTATTTAATCCCTGAAATCAAAATGACGCCTGGGGGCCTACATGGCCGAGTGGTTAAGATCACTGAGATGAAATAATGCAACGAGGGGCACCTGGGGTCTTCCTCCACCATCTAAGCTGGAAAGTCGTCATATGACCTATGGAAAAAATATAAACGGGTTTACTAGTAATCATTGTGTTATCAATAGGTATAAAAGACCGCGACGTAAGTACAAGACATTATTATAACGGAATCACTTGAAATCGAAAGTTGTCAAAAAATTAGCTTTCAGCACTTGAATCATGGAATTTTAGATATGGAAAGGTATGGGAAGAACCGTTCTTGAAATCAGACTGTCGAGAAAACGGTTACAGATTTTCTGAAGCAAGTAGAGCTATCGGCCTGATTAAAGGGCAACGGAAAGCCTGACAATAAGTGAATTTTATATGAAAGCTCCTCAAGTCTTTCGTAACGCTGAAGGATTTTAAAATGACCATCTTGAAAAGATTATGGCAGTTGAAATTTACGAAAATGGTGATCACGGAGGAAGGTGTAGATAATTGAATGTTCTTGAGGGTAAGATGTTAAAAACATGGTAATTTCTTTCATTATAGCTGGAAAAAGTAGAGAAATTATTTTACAGAAATTTAACAAGTCCGCCATTTTGTTTTTTGTTGCCATAGAAACAAAATGGCCGTCATTTTGATCAAATATCTAAATACTCATAACTGTCTCATTTTTAAGCCGATTTTGAACATTCTTTCACTTTTTTAAATGATTTAAGAAATCCTAGCAGACGGAATTAACATAAGAACAACCTTGAATTTCCCTTTAAAGACCTAGATCTTGGCAGTGGGCCAAGGGATTTCTGTCTTCATTAGCACAGTTGGGGGCTAATGACTATCACAGTATGGTTCCAATGCTTATTGGAAAGTCAGTCTACCTTTCAAGTGTATCAGTTAGTGAGAAGGGGAAACAGTGTATTTTATTTAATAAATATGTGATAACTTTAAAAGTTATACCTATTTTATGGCATTTTGATGTAAAGAAAAATATTTGTTGATCAAACATAATAAGAAACTTATCTAGGGATATGTTACAAATTTCATTATGTGTTTTAGGGGGAAAAGCAAGTTTTTGGTGTGTTTTTTTTCAAGGTGCACAAATTCAAATTTGATATGTGACATTCAGTCATCTAAAAGTTTTGTTTAAATGCTTGCAGAATATTGTAAATAACATTTGTCTAAGATTTAAAATCGAAACGCATTTCAGTGTTATAAATTGAAGCATGAAAAAAGTACACTTTAGGCAACGTATTATTGAAATTGAAAATTCAATATAGATGGAACGCAATAATTTGATTTTATCCAGTAATATTATATTCCAATAATGGTGCTTGCATGTATATGAGAAAATCATTTCCCCATTCTTTTTTTGTAAGTAATCTATATAAATATAATGGAAGGCTCACCTTTTTCAATAAAAGTATGATATTTGAAGATATATGTTTGTCAACACAAAGAACTCATTGAGTTTTCACTATACATGTGTTTTAATATCATTACTATTTTTAATATTATTACTATATCTTTTATTATTGTTATTTGTTATATTATAATAATGATAATCTATATAATAGTGATAAAATTATTATTATTATTATTATTATTATTATTATTATTATTACACATTCACTGAAGGAAAATAATTTTTTCAACTCCGCTGCACACATCTTTATATGGTCTAGGGTCTAGTTGGGATCCCTGCTGTGCTAATTGCCCTCTAATCAGCTACTATTACATAATCGCTGATAAGCAGCAGATAAGATGGGAGTTGTTTCTTGGATTTGGGGAGGGGGGTGGGGGCGGGGGGCACTAAATCTTATATAGAGTCGTTATTTTTTAGGAAACATGTATTCCGTGACTGAAATAATGTCGTAACATCTCCCAGTTTACGCGCGCGGAATCACATTTTTTGAACGAATTACTGCAATAAAAAGGTGTCGCATGTTGTCACCTTATAGATCTTCTCTGCTAAATAATCTATACAATGATAATATCAACATATCAACATTACTTTTGACAGAATAACAAAACAATTCCGTCATAATTGCGTTGAAATCTGAAACTATTCCAATACTGTATTAGAAATCTGAAAGCGACTATGGTAATCATGGTTACCGTTATACAAAATGTATATAGAAGGGGGCTAGTTAATATGTTTATATTCGTACTAGTTCGTGATATAGAAATTTCAGTTTTAAAATGGTTAACCAAGAAGACTCTTAAGAAACCCGACACGTTTGCCCTAACAATACAAAATTGTTATCAAACTGAAACAAATCGTAGAATTAATCTTTTAGTTTGCACTAATTTATTTTAGGTCGATTGTGAAGCAAGTTCTACAACTTAAAATATATTGATCACTCTCGGCGCCTCATTCCTGATGGAATCCATCGCCACGACGGTTTGAGAGAAAAGAAGCCATTTACCTTTTTAATTCTGAGCGCCAAGCAAGGGAGCTACTGGTACCATTTTTCACGTCTATTGTATATCTCGGTCGGGTATTGAACACATAACCTCTTGCACTCGAAGCGTACGCTCTACCACTAGGCCATCGAGGCGGTACAGCTATATCTTTTTGGTGTCATAAGCGCTGTTATTTGTTATACTATCTTGTTTAGACATTAAACGACATTTTTATTGTCAATAAATCGTATTGGTTTATATACTTTCTGAATATTTTGTTTAACGAATAAGATTATCACATATATCATGCCACCTCCAATCCAAACGGGAAAAAAAATGAAATTTAAAACAGAAAAAACGCAAGTTGTTTTAAATGATTAAATTGTTTTGTTTTCCAGACTTAGAAGATAAGTAGGATTGACTTAAGTACGAACTACATTTGCATCACCGTAGAAGATGGTTTGTGATCTCATTTACTTAGAAATTTAATAGTTAATACATTTTAAAATCAATATGTAATACTGCAGGTAGCGAAAGATGCAACTTTTGATGCTCAATTTACTCCATTAATCCCAAGTTGGTTTGGAATCGATGTTAATATTTAATCATCAATAGTGTGTACATATTTAAATAGTTTTCGTTACAGCAGTGCTTATGGCAAGCCAATTGTCCAATAATTACGTGAACCCCGGTTCACGGTCGAAAAACTAGGATTAACGATCGATAAACTAGGTTTTTCGAACGTAAAACTAGGTTTTTCAAATACTAACCTATATTTTCGAGTGAAAACATCAGATACCGGGCGTAAACCATAGTTTACGCTCGTGAACCCAGGTTTACGTTCGATAAACTAGGTTTCTCGATTGAACTATGAATTTCGGTCGTTATCCTATGTTTACGACCGTAAACTTAGGTTTACGAACGTGAACCTACGTTTACGAGCGTGAACTATGGTTTACGACGTTATCCTATGTTTTCGCTCGAAAAAATAGGTTAGTATTTGAAAAACCGGGTTTTACGTTTGAAAAACCTGGTTTATCGAACGTAAACTTAAGTTCACGCTCGTAAACCCAAGTTCACGTTCGTAAACATAGGTTCACGCTCGAAAATATAGGTCCAGGTTCGTAAACAATGGTTCACGGTCGTAAACATAGGTTCACGTCCGTAAACATAGGTTCATGGCCGTAATTGATAGTTGATTTCATAATCCTAGTATATCAATCGTAAACCATGGTTTACGTTCGATAAACTAGGTTTCTCGATTGAACTATGAATTTCGGTCGTTATCCTATGTTTACGACCGTAAACTTGGGTTTACGAACGTGAACCTACGTTTACGAGCGTGAACTACGGTTTACGACGTTATCCTATGTTTTCGCTCGAAAAAATAGGTTAGTATTTGAAAAACCTGGTTTTACGTTTGAAAAACCTGGTTTATCGAACGTAAACCTAAGTTCACGCTCGTAAACCCAAGTTCACGTTCGTAAACATAGGTTCACGCTCGAAAATATAGGTTCAGGTCCGTAAACTATGGTTAACGGTCGTAAACATAGGTTAATGGCCGTAAACCCATGTTCACGCCCGAAATTCATTGTTGATTCTATAATCCTAATATATCGACCGTAAACCATGGTTTACGTTTGATAAACTAGGTTTCTCGATTGAACTATGAGTTTCGGTCGTTATCCTATGTTTACGATCGTTATCCTATGTTTACGCTCGTAAACCCCGGTTCACGCTCGTAAACCATAGTTTACGAACGTGAACCTATGTTTACGACCGTGAACTGGGGTTTACAATCGTGTACCTAAATTTACGAGCGTGAACTATGGTTCACGGCGTTATCCTATGTTTTCGCTTGAAAATATAGGTTAGTATTCGAAAAACCTAGTTTTACGTTCGAAAAACCTAGTTTATCGATCGTTAATCCTAGTTTTTCGACCGTGAACTAGGGTTCATGTAATTATTGGACAATTGGCTTGCCATAAGTGCTGCATTGACATTTTCAGAAACCCTCTTATATTTCCGTACAAAATCCAAGAATACATTATTTCAATTTCCTAAGGTAGCCTTCTCGGGAAGTATTGAAGAAAATTGAAGAAAACTGTGATTTACTGGAGACAATAAAATATGCGTTTTCTTATGTACATGTATGTACATGTGTTGTTGACTGAAACTGATGATATCATGGTAGTATCATTATGTGTACAAAATGGATCTGTTTGTCATCCAAGGTAATAACAAATATAAAGTGTTATCATTATTTTTGAGATTTGTTAATCAGTATGATACTAAGTTGTGCGTCATATTAGTAGAGAATCTCCTAGCTTGCGTGTAACTTAACGTTAAAAGCGTATGAATATTTGAAAGACGTATTTCTGTCATTAGCTTACACGTATCTATACCGGGCGGGAGTATTAGTGCCACGTGTGTGTTATTTATTCAGTCGGTGTTTCGACATTGTTATGTATCTCGAAATTTCCAGTAACTCTCGAAATTTCGAACTAGAGTCTCGAAATTTCGAGTATACAAACATAAACCTTGTATTAATGGTCGGTCGTACCGACGGTCAAATTTTGCAAACTGAAAGACAAGATACTAATTTAGAGACACGTAATTTTCGAGTTACTTTGTATTATTTTTTAATACATAACGATTTGTCAAGAAAACATTCACTCAAACATTATATGTACAATAGACTGGTGAACATAGAAAGTAGTATTGATTAGGTTAAGAATGTGTATTATTAACTCCGGGTTAGGAGTCCACAGCTCTACATGTACACCACAGTGCCTTCTTTGATTAAATTACAAATGAAAATATATCTAGTTGTATAGAAGCTACAAAGATACTATATTTAAGAAATAATATATCTCATCCAGTGATTTGTCGTTGATTAAATCATTGTTTGGAGTTCAGATGCGAAGGAATTATATCACGAAGGCGCAGCCCGAGTGATATAATAATACGCATCTGAACGACAAACAATGATTTATTCAAGAGCAAATCACTAAATGAGATATATTATTTCGATTCTAACACGTTACCAAGGATTTTTAAGTACATCCTTGACGACATTCATTAAATATTTGCCCGTTTTCAATCGGTTTCTTTTCCAGCGCGCCGCTATGCCGTTTGACGCCATGACGTAATAATTGTGACGTCAGAACAGTGATTTGTTGTATAATAATTCAATGTTTTCTGCCTTCTTTGTTTAATAGGAAAATGAATCGGATCGTGTTAGAATGATTTATATGCAATGGTCATCCGAATTGCGCACTGTCTGAATACAGAAGTAACCGACGGGATCAATCATCTGCTTTAAGTGGCCTCTAAAATATTCGTGACTGGCTGTTTTTAAGACAGATATGACATCCTAGAAAACCATGTTTATGAGATATGCCGATATCACATAGATCTGCATACAGTAAACTTATTTCAAAACATGTAGCATCACTAAAGGTTCGAAATGATTCACATTGTTTGCGGCTAGGTTATATAGCATTTCATCTTGTCAAAATAGCATTGAAATGTGCTTACTTGCACTATGATATCCACGTGTTGGTGACGTAATAAAACGAAAACGTCATTACAAATTTATTTGAATTAAAAATTAAAGATTAAAATCAGCAAATTTGTTATGATTTTTTTATGCTAAATTTATAGATGTAAAATATACAGTGTATTCATAAATTCTTTCAGGTGCTGGCCACGTGGACGGGACATATTTTTAGACAATTCAAAGTATTTCTATTTAAACCTGCAAAATTTATACATAATTAATAAACTAATTTTGTCGTCAAATATTTTGAGGATATCTTGAAGATATTAAAAATTGTTTAAAGAAATATTTAAACAAATTCTTGGTAAATGTTTGAATTAAAGTAAGTAACTGCTTTGTACCTGTCTCTTTGAGAATTAATGTGGAAAAGAACGAAGGTGCGAGAATCACCCGCTTATATAGGAGCTATACTTAGCAGGTCACGTGACCATAAATGATGTCATTTTTGCTGGATAAAGCGTTTAACCTCCAGACGGTTAAGCGGAATAATGTTGTTGCCTGCTGCCAACTGTAGATTTGTTCTTTAGTTTTCGAAACGCTATAACATACTGTAATCCAAAGACCGACACGCAGAGGTACATCCAAAAAAACAAAGAAAATATCAAACAGGGAATGCCACGCACCAAAAGCGCAGCCTCCTCAAAACGAACCCCCAGCACGCAAACGCGTGCACCACACACACACACACACTCAAAAGCTTACACATCAGGACAAAACGAACAACACACACACACACACACGCGCACACACACACACACACACACACACACTCAAAGCCAACACATAAGGACAAGACGAACAATAAGCATACACACACGCGCGCACACAAGATGGTATACATGTGTAGCTTTTGAATTCTGAACCTTTCTAGAACAGTTCACACTTATATGCCAATCTTGCTAGAACAAATCATAATTCTCGTTTAATTTATCTATTAAGCCTCACAATTTAGTAACTGTATAAAAAAAAACTTGAAACCTAGCAAACAGTCATGGGAGGTGAGCAAATTTAAAATCTTGGCCATCTGATTACTTAGAGAATGATTTTGGAGTTTAACTTTTGAGGTGTTGAATGTTTGGAGTTGAACTTTTCTGTGTGTTGTGCCTGCAGTAAGTGCATTCTGATACTGTACGATGTGCATTGCCTGTAGTCTTCTGATTTTACAATATTATTTTCATATCCTTCTAATTTACGCTTGATAATTCTTTTGATTTACTAATTTATCACCACAATTTAGCAATTCTTGGAAATATGCTTCAACTTACAATTATAGAAAAAGAGCTTGACACATAGCAAACATAAATAATATTGGAGTTGAACTATTGGAGATCTGGTTACTTAGAGAATAGCGTTTGATACCCTGATGAGCAGTAGGACCACAATGACACTTCTGTTTGTTTTATCTTTCTTGAATGATAAGCGCAGTTTGGAAACAAGGGAAGCGCATTTATGTACACAATGAGTTTGAAGTTTCTGTTGAATAAACATTGTTTGGAAACGCAAATATGGTATAGGTAGACAGCAGGAAATACAAACTTCACTTTAACTTTACTAAACAGCTTCGACTAACTTTTTGAAGCATATAACGTAGCTTAAAACATCAGCAGACATTCTTCTTACAAACAAGCATAAATAAAGCTGATATTTGACATGAAAATAGGTTTTACTAGTCGGGAAAAATCTATTTATATGGACTAAATTCGAGTAGACCATGGTGGCATATCCGGCGAATAACTACCTTCATGCCTTAAATACCAGCCCCTGTGAAAGTGAAGGTTACATACACACTTCTTACTAGTTCGATAAGTAAACGTCGGACTTCAATATTTTACGATTTTAACATTTTGTAGCGTGCACGGTCTAGCTCAGTATATTAAATATAATATAATTTTCCTATGGGCTTCCTTGCCGAATGATTGGAAAACAAATGATTCTTAAAATGATTGGTGAAATATAAGATAATTAATGCTAATCAATCTATCTCAATTTAACTGATGACGAGCACTCAAAATTAGTGGATGGGATCTCTTGTAGTATGGCGATTCACAACAAACTATGCCTGAGGTGAATACCATACATTAAGATTTTACCTAAATACCACCAGATGTCGAGTTCCTATCGTCGTGGAACTTAAACAAAACGCAATGTTTTGAGTAAGAACTCAGACTATGATAGGAGGTCAAGAACCCAATAGTATTTAGTAATATTTTATAATATTTATTTTTCAACGAAGTTATTCTCTCGGTAGCTTGGCAGATTCTGATCACTTCGTGATGCTGCCCTGGTATTTATAACCTTTTTCTCAACTGTAATTAATGAGCGCTCAATGATAATGACAAAATCAAGCTCCTTAGTACAATGATCATCTAAGTGCGTAATTTGACTAATCTTTGTATATTTTCCATTATTAACGCCTTAATATATTGGTTTTATCGTAGTAGTAGATAGAACTTTCTCTCTTCTATGTATTCATGAAAGATTAATGTTTACTTAATTAAGTCTACTGAATTATGACGACTCATCGGTGGGTCGAAAACGTGGTGCGAATATTTTAGGTACGAATCTTAAGGTATGTGACTACTAAATCAAATCAACATAGGTATCTCGCCACAATTTCATATAGTCCGATGTTTTATCGAAGTTTTTATAAATTTCCCGGTAGACCTTTCCGCAAAATATCTTGCGGAAGGTTTTACAAGTTCACGGTGGAAGTGACTAAAATGTGATAGGTAAATACCAACAACGGACAAAGAAAACCTATTTTACACATCCATTGAACATACTGTCTTACTGAAATTAGCGAAGACCTGTCCTCACTTTGAAAGTGAAATTTACATGCATTCGCTTTTGCATCACAACACGAAACTGTCCAATTTTCTTTATTTTATTGGCGCAGGTAGAACCCATTACGAATAGAAGGCAGCAAGACCAGCAACAGAGAGATAGCGATATCATGCACAGGTGCATACAAAATGTGAATTAAATTTTTACAAGTTTACGTAATATTCAGCGTATGCCAAATACTTTCAGGTTACCTTAACCTGGTCAGAACTTTAACGCTTACACAAAACTTATTTGTGAATGATTTTTCTTGTCTGATTTTTGTCGCTTGAGATGTTCTTTGAACATACACGTATGCGGATCCGCCCAAGTGCAACATCACGACCTCTCTGTTACAAAGTATACAGCCAGACCTGTGTCAAGCAACCCACAAAGGAATGAACCCATGGGTTGCCAAAGGCAGGTGGCTGTCTAATTCACGATGCAAGGGCCAGCTTAAGATCGGTTGAGATCAAGGTAGAACATACAGATATTTCATGAGGTTCGCTATATCTATGTCGTTTTACGACGTCAGTACAAACATTCTTAACTATTCTTATTAGCATGCACAAACAACAAACACAAAGTAGATGGGAAATGGCAGCGACTCTATTTCATTGATATCATGGCATATAGCATGTTTAAATTTTAAGAAATGAAAATATGAACACAAGAACAATCACTAGCTAAATGGCATAGCAACTTACAGGCAACGCAAAGTGGCAGAAGCCTATTTTATAGACTGACCATGAAGAAACTGGCAAATGGCAGAGATTTCTCCATTCACAGCCGATGAGAAAGTGAGGCGAATTGCTCAATGTTCACCTCAGTTCATAAATTGCTATATGCCATACCGAAATGCACATACGGACACATGTGTATTGAGGGCCACTAAATATTTTATGAAATAAAATTCGTCCAGTCAAACACAGAACGCTGCATTACATTAGGGTAAATAAAAGAGATAACTCACCTTCGCTAATTTAAGACGTAAACAAGATACTTTTTTTTTTACCATTTATAATGAAGTTCAATCTGTATTCTGTTTTACCATAACCGTTACCTTTATATTTGTAGCTGAAACTAGACGACATGTTCTCTTGTACTGAAATTTAAAACAAAGGCCTTGACAAATGAAGAAAATTTATAAATTGTTACATCTTAATGATTTATAATTAGTAACAAATTATATATGAATCTTAAAAGTATGCCAGCGGTTAAACATGTGACCTAATATGAATCAAAACATATGCCAATACCTGGCTTGCTAATACTGTTACTGACAGAAATAGTATGAACTAGACATCATAATCTTCTCATACTCATATCCGAATGCCTGCAATTTCATAACTACATACTGGCCACAGCTGATATCTTTTAACGGACGCTAGAATTGGCTTATGATAAAGACAAAAACGTTTGCTGCAGTAGAACAATCACTTTGATTTTCCTTTTTATAAGGCAGTTGGATTGCTTCTTAGATGTTGCATGTAACCCTGAACGTGGTTCGAACACCAAACAGAGAACGACAAGTGATCCGTACCTTATGACTAATATTCTGTCGACTGCAATGGCATATTTAAAATGTATTATATCTAATATTTTCATAAATATATTAATATCATTCCTATTAAATTAAGTTTCTGAAATATTTACCAATGAAAACAGTTTCAAACAGCTTCAAAACTAAGTCAAACGTAATTTTACCTTTTACCTGACGTTTACCTTTTACCTTTGATTCATTTTACCTGATGTTTCCCCCTAATGTTGGAGTATTGCTAGCAAACTGAAATACTTCATTATTACAAGATATTAAAACGAATTAGCAATATGGAACATTTTCATAATTATTGAGATAAGTAATTGTCAACATCATCAACGTCATCATCATCGCCATTGTTGTCTTATCATCATCAGAATATTATCACCATTGTCATCTTTACCATCCACGACATCACCATCGACCTTAAAGTACTATAATGTACCAACATGATTTCATATCATTATCGTTTCGTAATATCACAATCATTATTGCCATCATTATCATGCCATCACAAAGATCATAACAGATTCGTTATACCATATCATCATCGTAATCAAAACATATTATCGTGTAATATCATATCATGTTATTCTTATAACGTACCATCATGGTAATCATTCTCCTCTCAGCATTATTGTATCGTCATATCATCATCATGTTATATCATTATCATCATCACTAATCATAACTATTGTCATATTTATGATCGTAATTTAATCGCTATCAACGCCATATTGTCACCAAATCATCATCTTACCATCATCATCATCATATCGTTATGATCATATAGACACAAACTGAATATCACCATAGTATCATATGATAATAGCATAAACATCATCTTTATGAACAACATTATTGTCATATCGTCATAATATCATAATATCCACCATACCGTGATCATCATCAGCATCATCAACATTATACTAACATTATCATACTAGATACATATCATTGCATATCGTCATAATCATCTACAATACCTGTCACCACCCCACATCACACTGACAAAACTGAACATTTTGATACCGATTTTATCAATAATATCATCATTGTCAGTACTTTCAGTTATCTCAAATTACCTTGAATTAAGCTTTTGTGACATGATAATTGTCCAACTATTAACAAATATACATGTGCACAGAGCTGGAGATTTTGAATGAATGTTTATTATAAGCTGAATATTGTTCTAAATCAAGCTTTGTTATGCACGACAATAACAATAATGTATAAAACGTATCTTTCTTTCGTGTCCCAGTAACCATTCCATCCAACTAACGTAACAGCTTAAATTCATACTACAAGGTAACTTTTATACAGCAATTTTTCTATCGATGTTGTTCGGACGATTTCAGCTAGCAAACTGGTTCAAGGGCGTGGCAAATACATGCACGGACTTCTCGTATTTTTTGCCGCCAAGTGTGTAGATAATAGATAAACGAAACAACCCGTATAACGGAATGCAAATAATGATGAATAATAGCCGACAAGTAATCTCTTTCAACATGACAACAAAAGAATATATATCACCAAAAAATAACACCATTTATTTCTACAAGAGAACATAAATGCATTTATTATAAAAAAATGATTTTAGACGCAAAGTATTCTCATGGTCGGATTTTATAAAAAAAAATATGCGACCCGTTACTAAGGTATTGTCTGTGTAGTGTGCATATGATTATAATTGATGGGTGTAACCAGCATTTATTGGTTGTGTTAAATTAAAATTTATTTCATCAAGTTATGAGTTCATATAAAAGCGGTTTAAAAATCTAGTCTACATGCATTCGGCGGTACAAGTGCGTTAAATAATGGCCGCAGTTTTTTTTTACTAGTGCGTTGTATTGTTCATGATATTTAATTAAATTACGCTAGAATAGTCTGTGCTATGTGTAGGGGAAGTAATTCCTGGCGCAGTTTAAATTACGGTAAGCCAATATATCACGTGTTTGAGAGTTTTCCTACATTACACTTCAATAAAATAAGGTTGAAATTTTTTGCTATGTAAATGGCTGTCATTCAATTAAACTCGACAAAGGGACATGTTGAACGTCCAAATATTAAAAGGCGCCATGTGCAAATTTAATGTTATTGAACTAACTTCTTACCAGAACCACATGTTTTTCGAAAGGTTTCAACCTTTCTGTGCTTTCAGCGCTTTGATTCAAAATGATACTAAATACATGTATGTATTATCAACGAATGTTAGTGATACACGTATAAGACAGCCTTCTAACAATAAATACCCTACTTTCAAGAGTACAACACGAAAACCTCGAATACATCATAAACGTGGAAAGGGTCTTAATTAAGGTAAAATGACTGAAATAATGTCGTAACATCTCCCAGTTTACGCGCGCGGAATCACATTTTTTGACTGAATTACTGCAATAAAAAGGTGTCACATGCTGTCACATTATAGATCTACTCTGCTAAATAATCTATACAATGATAATACAATGATAATATCAACATTACTTTTGACAGAATAACAAAACAACCCCGTCATAATTGCGATGAAATCTGAAACTATTCCAATACTGTATTAGAAATCTGAAAGCGACTGCGGTAATCATGGTTACCGTTATACAAAATGCATATA
>NW_026462133.1:0-56537 GCF_021730395.1 Mercenaria mercenaria | reverse complement strand
GTTATCGCGTTGTAATAATTAAGGTTTTTGCTTATGGTTTTGAATTTCGGAATCACATTTAATTTGTTCTGGGTTTAACGCAGTTTTTCAACAGAAGTTCAGTTATATTACGGCTCTCAGTTAACCTAACCACTGTTCCTGGAGTTTGTTCCAGTACAAACCTGTTCTCCACAACTTACTACAACTTCACCACATGAATATCAGGTGGAGGACGAACAATTTCAGACACTCTATCTTTTATCAAATCGCCACCGTTGTTTTATATACACGTATCACCATTAGTCGTTTTTAGAAAATTAAGTGTTTAGGCTAGGTTAGACAATCTTGAAACTCTTATTAAATTCTGATCTAATTCTTTACTTTGACTAATTGAAAAGTTCGATTCCAAAACTCACTAATGGCAAAGTTCCATTCCGAAATTGACAAATGGTAACGTTCCATTCCAAAACTGACTATTCTATTCAAGGCTCAGTAATAGCAAACCTCCATTTCAAAACTGACTAATGACAACGTTCCATTCCAACATAGACAAATGATAAAGTTCTATTCAAAACTCAGTAACAGCAAACCTCCATTTCAAAACTGAATATGGTAAAGTTCCACTCTAAACTGACCAATGTCAATGTCAATGTCTAAATCGAAAACTGACTTACTGCAAAGTTTAATTACAAAACTGACTAATGACATAGTTCAGTTCCAAAACAAACAAATGTTACGGTTGTATTCCAAAACTTGCTGTGATTCAACGACAATTAGTGTTGGTGTGACTTATCCGCTATCTTCCGTTTTTACCGCAGTATTGTTATCAGCTAAAGGTACAGACACGCCTCAATGCATAGAGTTGATCTGTTATCGCAAAGTTCTGTTCCAATTATGGAAAGTTTTCATTCCGAACCTGTCTTTCAGACTCAGTGTCTGTAACCTCATAATTATATAGACTTTCTTTTTCTCTAAAAGATACAATTTGCATTGCTACTACAGTTAGGATGTATCATTTTGAAACAGAAGTATGTCTTCTTCAACCACGTAGGCATGTACGTACGTACACATACAAACATAAAAATTATTCTGATATCTTCCAAAAATCAAGTCCATATTATCAATCAAACAAACCAGTAACAGAGTACAACGAATGAATTCATAGCAATCTAATGCAAAGAAATAATTAACAAAACTTCTTTATTTGGATTCATGTCTTATGAAACAGGCATTTTACAATTGGTATCAGGCTTCCAGCGCTAACATACAATAAGTGACTAGTTTACAACCTTGGGTAATATTTTTGACAACTGACCAGCAAGTCATTCGTGTTGTATTGTACAACAAGCAAATAATCTTTCATATTTTTTCAAGTTTTGGCAAAGTGTAAGTTGATAAATAAACCGGTCGATAGCATATCCTACGGGCGAGCAATTTTTATAAGGAGATAATTTTGACAATGAAACTGAGAGTCTTTCAAGACATTTATTGTTTTCATTACAAAACATTAGAAGTACGTTTATAATACGCGTTAGCGTATTGAATATGGACATGTCATGTTGCACAGCAATGGACAGGTTATTTATATAAGGAGTCGTGTCGTAACAAATAATGAATACTGGGTCAATAGATACATGCTTTATATATAGATAAAACACTTCAAATTTTTTTGTAGAGAGAAATGAAAGAGAATCACGGAATTTTTTTAATACAACAATACACAAGATTGTTTTATCATTCTTTATTGTTATTACTTTTAATGCTAAACTTGACAATTAACCTCATGGAATAGGTAAGTTTTACTGCCACAATCAATATAACACCTTTCAAGAATCTAAATGCAGCAATGTTTGATTTTTAAACTGAATGCCTAATATGCGAACAAACTATAGGCTTAATTCAAGAAGAAAAAACGCATTTTAACTTTAGATTCACTTCCTTCTTCATAACAAAAGAAATTGCCACTCAGTACCTTGGTAGTATTGACACGACCGACACTTTGAAAAAAAAATCATTCAGCAAACGTATTTAATTATTAGAATGGGAGCTAGGAAAATAAACTGCATTTCTGGATTTTCTTTTTTAAATCTTGGTAAGTGACTTTTCTTTAGGAAACAAAATCAAAATAGAAAATAGCGTCCAATTTTGTTAAAACGAAAACATTTAAATGATAAATAGAAAAATAAATAAATAAATAAATAATAAATAAAAAAGGGGACAATTTCTATAGTTTTCTTTTTAAGTATTTGACAAATTATTCTTCTGGAAAATGATAAAATGGTTAACAAGATTTATTACAAGGAAGCATTGCAAAAAGTAGAAACTACGTGTATAATCGAGCATTACTGAAAATCATATCCGTTCATTTTTTTCCGAGATAAGAATTACTTCTTTGACAAAGACTTTGTTAAGCATCCACTCTAGATACAGCTAACGATATGACCATTCAAAATAAAACAACGATACTGGTTGGCAACCCAGATTCGGACAAATTTACAACGTTTTCAGCTGTCATGAAATGTTACCTGAATCAAGTTCAATTCTTCAGTGTCACAAAACACGAATTAATGATAAAAAGAACTTTTACCTTGTTTACATTCAACTATTAATGTCTGATATAAAGTTGTCGAAAAATAGAAGAAAAATCAGCTTGCATATTTTGAAGAAAAAAAATGGTAAAATGGTTTAAATGCATTTAACTTTTTTTGGGATATAATGTTTAACCCTTGCACTATTTACCCATTTTATCATTTTAAAACACTCAATTTTCTCGTCTACATTAAGATTATTTCATTTTATTTATTGTAGACGAGTACCCCTTGAATAATGTTGAGGCCTCAAAACAAATATACGCGTAAGCACTGAAAGCACATGCAACATACCCCAGCTAGAGCTGTAACAACATTTCGTAAACAAATGTAAATATTCCATTTTTTTTAAATTTTTTTTTTAGTTTTTCATACCGGTTCGCAGGGGATGTTACCCATAAAACAAGCCTCTGTGTACTCTTCAAAAAAAAGGTAATCAAAAAGAACCTAGAATTAAGCGTTTTACGCGACAGTTTGGGTTTCCAGGTCGTCCGAAATTCTGGGTATGCTAGGAGACGCACTTATGCTTTAAGATCAAATTATTTCAAGGTGCTCGTAAGTATGGTGGCATATGTCTGCCACGAGATAACTAGGTAGCTATCACAATAATTTGTAAACTTTTCAGGAAATGTGTGAATATTTTCTAGATATCTTATTTATTTCCTGAATATGTTTTAGCGCAAAATTGTTGCGTTAATGCATGGAACTGCTCGGTAACCACAAGATGCTCGATAACTATCACGATAATACTTTAAACTTTCCAGCAAAATTGTTCATTTTTCTGAAATCTTTATCGCAATAAATTAGTTTTTCTCGATATGCTTTTTATATTCAGAAAACTCTAGGCTATTGGTATAAACGTTTTAAAAAGTTCGAAATATCAAGATAATTTCAGAAAGTATCTCGAAAGCTTATCTAGCTACTAAATGGCATCGGTGGGCACAAAAGATATCGAGAAAATATTGTAAATTATCACAAAAGTATTTTCAGAAAATCTTCCACTATTGAGATAATCTTTTCAGAAAATAAAAAAGGATTTTTTTAAGTATCGCGACAGCTACATAACCTGTCTCATGGCAGAAAAATGTCACCATACAGAACAGTGTGTCAGAATTATTACGTACAGTTTTTCATCGGGTAACTCTCTAGCAAAATTGTTAATACATGATGATTAGCTTGATATGTTAAAAAAGGATGATCGTCGTTTATGTGGCTTGTTTTCATTACAATTTTTATGTTTCTCATAGCAGTTCGTCACAATTGATTCTTTGCTGAAGCCTTTTCTAGACTATTAACACTATTAGATTTGTAAACAAACATAATCTGAAGTTACTGTAATTATATTTTATGTATGTCTAAGCACTTTAACATAGGTAATATGTCTAGGACCATCATGCCATTTTGCGTCCAAAAACAAAAATATCTTAAGCGCTTGGTTTATAATTTCGAGCGCCTATTATCTTATCTTGAGCACACGACTTAATATCTCGAGTGTGCGACATAATTTGTCGAGCGATTGTCGAATGAAATAACTACAGTTACAAACAATTAGTGTTTGCCTAAACATGCATGTATCAATAGTTTACTTTTTATATGTTAAATTTGCCTGTTAATCATAAAAATCGGTTGTTCATACAGCACATTACAGTTTTAGTCCTTATTAAAGATTTTTTCTTTTGTAAGACGAATACGCTCTTATATTATCGCAGTAGATTAGAAAGAATATTTAAGACTGCATTTAACGTGTGTACCAGGCGTAAAATTGACATTGTACCTACTTAAAATCCATACACAGTTTTCCAGCTAAAATATAGTGTATTGAATTTCTATTACTGAAATAATAATAAAAAAAAACGATACTGCTGTATGCGTTTTGTTAAGCCGATACTAAGTTATACTTAAAGCATGCACAAAATTATACACAGCCGGATAATTAATTAGGGCTAATCGTATAGCAACATTGGGAACTATGAAAAATTACATAATTATAAAATATTAGTTCTTACAGAACGTTTAACATTGATAAAAATAAAATGTGTGTAGAATGTGTTTTCGGTGTTTAAGTGCATTCATATTTTGAACTGGATGTACATTTTAGTTTCTATTTTGTGAAGAATACCTAGTTGTCATTGTTTTACCGACAAATAGTGTTTCACATAAATATTGACATTTCTGACTAACACTTTAGCAAGGAAATATTTGCTAATGTGTTAATTTTTAAAAATAATTCTAGATGATTCCTTATCATTAAACCAGAAATATTCTGTTCTGTTAAACGTGTACAAACCTTTAATTATCAAGCTTAACTCTTCATAATACATATTAATATGTTTTTTATTACACAACTATGCAATTTAATTTCAAAACATGATGTTTACAAATTTATCAAAAAAAGTAAATACATTACAAAAATAACTATATATTGCCTTATTACATAACAGAACTAATTTTAGCCCAATATATACTGTTTTAGTTTTCTCAATCAGTGCTCAAATCTTGCCAGAGCCCTTAGTTTCATATAATAACCGTAACTCGGTGTGCTATGGTCCGGGGACACATGGCCAGTTTCGTCCATCCTGTCCGTACAACGACAGCGTCATCGCGGTCCAACAACTGAGAGTAGGTTCGAAACCAATAGAAGCTGACTGTCCAATCAGCGTAACTGAATGGACAGACCATACCGGAAGTTACCTCGTGGATCATTCGGATACTTCTAAAGTTCTAAACGAGACTGCATGTTGCTTTCCGGATGAACATCGGGACTGTACGTTCGTTTATGATTATGCAACGTAAGTCGTTTTTACTTTTAAATTGTAATCCTTTCTAGTAAACAAACCATTTAGTCTCACATTTATATCATACTAACTTTAGAAATAAAACGAGAATACAGCTTTGTAATATCATTTTCAAACTTTCTTGACCATTTGCAGTAGTTTAATTATAAACATGGACATACATTTTTGACTGAATTTAGTGTCACCCTTTGTTGTCACATTGCGCATCATGGGCAGATAATCATATGTGATTAAATTTTCATTCATTTTGCTTAATTACAATGACATGTGTTCATATAATTATAATCAGATCATAAAAATTTGATATTTCAGAGATCATCAAGTGTTATACTTGGTAACCGTGTATTATTAAGTTTTCATATTTATGCGTTCACATTTGAGATAATTCAAAACACATGAAATAAATTCACAGCAGATATGAATAAAAAAACTGAGACACTAGTTTGAACATTTTGAGCACTATGCATTTCCAATTCAGTAACAAATGTAATATTGTTTTAAAGATACGGTGCATCGACACAGAGAAAAGGAAAGCAGGACAATTCGTATAGAAACAGACGTAATATTAAAGAATTGCTTTTTTGCAGTTGAAAACTGAATCTTTCAGGTCTGGCTTGGAATACAAGTATCATATCAATTCGTCCGGATATACAAAAAGCCCGCCAAATTTGGAAGTTTCATGGGAAAAGACACGTTGCAATAACACATCAAATTATCACAGTGGCACCAATTTCATGTATATGGACTACTCGTGTATTAAACGTAAGTTTCTTTTTCATTTTTTCATTTACTGAAAACCAACAACTATTAATTACAAGTCAGTCATATGAAATTGTCGTGATACAGCCATAACATAAATTAGTTGGTTTGAAGCATTACGGGGCCGTAAGTTTGATCTCTTGGTGAGGCGTTTGCACTCAATGACGATTTATAGCAGACATTTTGTCGAAAATTTTTTGTCTACCACATCTATATTCATGTGAGGAAGTTGGCATTTACTTGTGTGGAAAACAGGTAAGTACTGGTACATAATCCAAAAACATTGTCTAGGTTAAAACAGGACAAACAAACAAAACCCTAAAGCTTTTTTCACTACAATATCAAATCTAAGCTTTTAAAAATATATCATCGCTGATATATATCTTCCTTACTACTTAAACAGCCGAACACAATGATTAGATACACATACATTGAATGAGACCTGAAATATATTAAGCTTACTTATGCGAAAATATATATATTTACCTAGATTTTGTCATTATTATGTAGGTAAGAAAATAGGTAATATGTGTTCTAATGGCACATTTACGCCAACCGATGGTCCATTTTACCTGTACAATACTGATTACCCGAGCAGTATGGAAGCAACCGTCGGTGTCTGTCAATGCGAGATCAAATCGGACTCAGCCAATATTCAGTTCTACTCTATTGATATTCGTCTGGAAAAATATGGGAACGAATGCAAACAAACATTTAACGTAACAGATTCTGAAGGAACGGTTTACTGGGATTGTGAATCTGCTCCGATTTTCAACGTTACCAAGTTGACGAAGAATCAGGTAGTAACAATCACATTTAGAAACAATCTTCCGGTGGATGGAGGTCATGTCTGGATAGGTTTCTCAGGTATGTAGGCATAACAATGATTATAATGATAATGATAATGAAAAGCTTGAGATATATTGACATAACAATGAAATGAATGATAATGAAAAATATGAAAGTGAAAGTATCATTTCTTTAAACTAATTGTAGTCTTGAAATTATATAACTCCACTGTTATAATTATGCACAACCTCTGACAAAAATTGTTTTTAAGTAAGAATATTACCAATTACAAGACTGAAGGTAACAGTCAGACACTATAGATTATATAGATATATCAAGTATATAAGTATGATGTACGTACTGTAAAAAAAATGACGAATTAAGAATCGTGATGGCTGCAGCATATGAGTACTCCCGTGTTACAAAATGTCTACATAAGTTTTTTTGTTTCCAACTACTCTATGGATGTGTAGGTGACAGTGATGATACATTAAAAATTGATTGCACTCATCAACTAAAGGAAGTCACAGTTCAATCTACAACGCCACTTCATAGTACAAACAGTGCACAAGCGACAGATGAATTAACAAGAACTCAAGGCTCAACAATTGAACATGAATCCACTTCCACTGAAGAAACAACAAATCGACATGAACCTGTAACCACCGACAGTACATCAAGCTTTTATGAAACAACAATATTCACTGAACCATCTCCAAGTATTACTAAAACAACAGTAACTGCCATAGCCACAACAAGAGTACATGAGTCAACAAAGGAAACCACCAATACGGATGTGTCAGCAAGTACCACTGTTTTTCAAACTACTTCAACAACTAAAAACATGATAACAGATGGAAAAACCGGAACAAGGGAACCTATAACTACGACCAAAGGGGCTTCATCTATACCTGATCCATTTGCTACAAGTACACAAAATGTAATACCGACGACGCAATCATTGACTGAACAACTAAAGATTGTCATCAAAGAAGGTATATTAGTATGAAGAAAAGAGAAACAATAAAACAACAATAACCTCATTATAGTATATATATTATTCATATTACTTTGAAATTTGCATTACTACAGGTATGTTATGTAAGGAATCCACAGGCTAACAACCTCAGGTTCCATTGTATATAAGAAACGAGCTAAAGTATTCTATGTTAAAAACGTAACATTCTGATGAGTACAAAATAAGCAGCCTAAATAAGCAGGAGAAGATTTCTTTAAGACAATCCTTTGAAAATATTAAACGTGATAAAGCAGCATAACAGAAGACTCTACGTGATTACTTATTTCTATTATTAAGCAGTAATAAAATTCAAAACCTTTATCTCTTAGCAACAGCCACTTTCATAAATAGCATGATCCCAAAAGACTAGAAATAATCACGCATTCCAAGTAAGGGTAATATTTTAATGGCCAATGAAATGTTTCGATGAAGCTGAGAGATTGCTTTTATAGGTTGTAACCACAAATTGCATGTTTCATACACAAAACACAGCATCATCAGTATTCAGTGGAGGAAAGAAGAAATATCTATTGTTGATTAGAATGTTGCTACTGTGGTGCAATCTCTATCAGTGAACTTGAAAAATACATGTCACTCATTCTTTTGAATATTTGATGAAAATGAATTTGTAAACTACAATGTTTAAAGGCGAGTGTTAATGTTGCTTTTCTGCTTTTATAAATTCCATTATTATTGTATAAATCATTATAATTGTATTCAGATTTAAACTAATAGCAATTGACTTCATTACAGATGTCAATCTTATGAATTTCATATTAATTCTTCTAGTTTCGACAAAAGCTTTGGAATTCGTAGTGTTTTTACATTTTCCGCATTTCCATTATGCCTTAACATTTTTGCATTTCTTTTTTCTTTATATATATTTACTTTACAGAATCTCGACTATTTCCAATCATGTTAGCTATTCTTCTAATCATGGTTTTTTGTGTAATTGTGGTGTTAGTTTGTTGGCTTATAGGAAGAAACAGAGGTGAACGTCAGGTGAGTATTCAAGCCAAAAGTGATGAATACATTATATAAAACAGTTGTAACCCGTTTGCAATAACACCGTTAATACCCTTCTGGGAATTGAATAGTTAATGTCTGCATTTCACTTAACGTTTCGGCCTAATTATAGCATTAGAAAGATCTACGTGAATTGTTAAAAATTTACCCTTAGGCTAGCTAATAGGAAACATGTGCTAGAAAAAGAATAGAAATGTCTGCTTTTACGCTTATTAAAGTTTACTGGTGTAGAATACTTCTATAAAACACACACACATACACACACACACGCACACAGAGTGTATGAGTGTATGACACAAATACTGATAACCAGTTTTATATTCTTAAAATTACTACATACTTCTGGAAACTGCTTACACGCATTTTTATCGAGAATTACTGAGATTTCATAGTATTCTAAAAGTAAACTATCCAAAAATTTTCAAAAACTGCGCTGTCCAGATGCTAAATGTCTGATCGCTGTGCCTCCTAGGTTGTGGCCTGGAAATGCGTAATTTTCGACAAACAAGCTTCACAATAGCAATGAATAATTTCCTAAACATGGTTACGAATAGCTCTATCTTTACTAAAGATCCCCGTGACTATTTATTGCCAAGTCACAATGTATGTCAACTCTTTCAAATATTTTGGGCGGAAACAAGGCCACTAGCTTTAAGACGTTTTGAGTATCCGACAGAAGTTAGTGGGTACATGATTTACAAATTTCGCACAAGCACATCATTCAATGTGAAATTTCCTTTTAAGTTTTCTTCATATTCGCATGTTACCCTTAATTAATCAGCAAATCTTGTACTCGACCAGTCACTGGTATTTCATCATGGTTCTCACAGGTACCGTGTTCAATATGGAGATTCTTTGCGATTTCATTGGCACCTCAGTATTTTTCGTTTGTCTTTATTTTTTGTTATGCCACATTTTTTAATCATTCTTAGAGTTTCATCTTGCCAAAATATGCGGCATTTATTTCTCAATATATACTTTTAAAAGAGACCTATTAAAAGTCCGTTTTTATCATTTTGCCTATAACACGCTGTTTATATAATACAAATTTATCAAAGTCGGTACTGTATTTTTATACGTATGATGTTTTCCATCCTAATTTTAAAGACCTGCTTCAGTCCTACCTTTTAACCTCAAATTGTCACTGAAAAAGCAGGAAAATCCTGACTATGAACAGTGACGGCTGTCAAAATAGAGTCTATCTTATATAATTTAAAAGTTCTATATGAAATACCTGTGGTTTTGCGTGCTAAAGTGTGGCGCGTGGCCTTTAACTGTTACCTATTGTAATCATGGGTTGCATACATACAAAAGAATACGAATAGATGCGGAGCAGGGCTTAAATAAGACCAGTACTATTTAAAATTTGTTATCAACGGCCGATTTCTAACAATTAAAATATGACCACGACAATCATGTAGACGGTGTTCGTGGACAAGCCACATGTCGATCTTTAAATTTGTAAATACGTTCAAGCAAAGAAATGATGTAAAATCAGTACTTATATAACTGATGCTTACTTTTCTTACTTTAAATACAATATAACTTACAAAATCGATACAGTAATATGATCTCTTTAAAATTACAATAATTAAAACATAATTGCTCAGTATATTAACTTAGGAAAGGATTAGGTGAGTAAACGCTGACAATATGATAATTTAGTAAAACCCGGAAGGCTAATTTTGCATTATACAGAAAAATCAGCCAGGTTTATCCTTATTGTTTCCTTTTAGATTTCTCCTGGAAGGGATGGGCAAGAAACTGTGATCGATATTTCAGACGAAAATGCTAACAAGAGAATTGGGGAAAGGACTAATAACAAAAATGAAAACACTGTTGCTAGTGTGAGTACTTTATTTGAAAGTAGTTGCATCACCGACAACTTCTAGTCGATACACTAGAGCCTGAGGGGGTTCTCTGAGCATGGTGCGTCCCATATAACTCTTTGAAGACGACTTACCATGCATGATTTAAAATTATTATCTTGACGCAGCCAAAGAAAATCAAGGTGGTGAACAAGGTGCATAAGTACGCTCTATGTGCGACAAAGTTCGTAATTCCGTAATTATACCTCTTATGCATTACACGTACTCTTTATGACTTATGTATAACACTTTATCAAATAACACAATCTTAAAGCGAGTTTATAGAGATTATGTACAGCCTAAGACATAGCATTAGAAAACGATAATCAACGAGAGTTGTTGTATAAAATTGATTACACTGATAGGAAAAATGTGCAAGACAAATAAATAATCTGTTATCATGCTTTGAAAAAATATTCGTATATAGGTATATATGTCTATACTGTATAAACTTAAAGAGGTAAAAGTTAATGTGATACTCTCGAATACAGCGTGCATGTGATTAAAAAGGTTTGGCAGTATTGCACTGATAAGGCTTTAATAATGTTTAATATTAAGTATATATATAACACCCTTTCTTCGTTACTAAGGTAGAAGAGCATTTCTGTCCATGTTTGCAGTTTGAATAGTGCATTTGGAAGAAATCATGATTGAACTGAAAGACTAGTTATGTTGTACCTGAATGATATAAATTGATACAACATATAAAGACAACAACTGACATTGTTAGCACATCCCGATTTATATGAAAAAATTCGAGTGGTTTATGTAACGTGCAAATAAAACAATCTTGAAGTTGTGATATCCGATGTAGATACCATCTGCATTATTAGTCTTGGAAAGGTCTGTTAAGCATTGACAGCCGAATCACAACTGATCCGATTATTTAAAAACTTCACATCTCCTATGTTTTCTATGGTCAAACAAATAAGAACGTTTATGTCAGATTTCTTAAATAGAAACTGTATTTTCCCTCCTAATTTTGATAAGACCTACATTTGTTCAAAGTAAGTATTGTTTGATCTTTATCACCAATGCCTGATATTGAAATATGACTATGACATGTAGACAGTGTTCTCCGACAAGCTACATGTGAAAGTTAAAATTTGACAAAGAAATTATCTAAAATCGGTACTTAGGTAACAGCTGCTTATTTTTCCTACTTTTAAACTAAATGTAAATACAAATGTAACACAAACAGGAAGTAAAGGTGTATGAATAATTTTACCCCTGTATTTTTTAGTCCAATGTCATAAAGCTATATGTCATAAAACAATTTTGACCTTATAAATAGCGTAGAGATGGTACCTACGCAAAACACTATTCAAGGGAAGCAACTAAACTGACTCATGAACTGAAACTAGCATAAAAGCAGTGTTCAAAATTGAAACAAAAACTAAATAGCCCACTTTCAAAATGCCTGATCTGACATGAAACATATGAGTTGCACTTGTAAAAAACTTTTTGTGACATATATAAAACATGCACATAAACATTTTCGAACTGGACCATGAGTATGCAAATATTTACAGAACTAATAAGACATTATTTCCATAGATAGTTGTGGAAAAACAATAATAAGTTAACTATTTAATTGATAAAATGTTAAACATATAAACCACAGAGAACACTGAAATTGTAAATTTACAGCGAATTATCAAAACAAAACGGACAGCTGTATTCAAAAGAGAAAACATTGCCAGCATTAATACTTCACACAACAATTATAGATGCTATTTATTTCATCAATATTGTCAAAAAACATTATTTTTTGTCGGGTTAAATGTGGCAATGACACAATCATAAGCCAGATTGCGTCTCACCAGCTTTAACAGAAGAGTTACGCCCATTGCTTTCAGTGCACTTTTTTCATCACGGGCGGAGACATGGGTAGAAACACAGATCTTTCGAAAACAGCCGGATGGCTTCCTAACCTGAAGATTCCAATGCCCCTAGTGAGGCTCGAACCAGTGTCAGTGAGGGGCAAGTAATTTGAAGTCACCGACCTTAGCCACTCGACAACAGTGACCCAATAGTCACATAATCTGTACTCACATTTCAACTTTGCTTAACGTGCTGTTTTGTTTCCTGAAGTAATATCTATTCAGAATGCATCTAAACATGTTTCGATTTTAACTTGATGTAGAAATACGTGTATATCATAGAGTTTCACGTTTATTACTTAAACAAACTGTTATGTTGATTACGTCCTTATCGCTTACAGTCATCGCTCTGAATAAGGCTATACGTCATTAAATTTCTGAATGCATTTATCATGCAGTTCGATAATTTACGACATACCCAGCTGAAGTATTTGATTTTGCTTTTTGTTTTGGGCACGGAGCCCTTGGATTTATTTTTTTTGCAAGAGAAAAATAAAGGCATATATAAATTCCGCACAAAGATCTCTCGATGTCAAACGATTTTTTCTTATTTTAGACCGCTAAAGTTGTAAGTCCTACACATAGCTACCTACAAGTTGACGGTGTACCCAGTGAGGATGACTTATCTTCAATAAGGCATAAGGCAACTGTCACAAATGACGATGGGACAGTTAAAAATGTTCAATGTGTTAAAAGCACCCAAACTGATAATAACGATAATAAGGTAAGTACGCTTTAATGTAAATAGCATGAGAAATAAGTACATAAGTGATGAAATAAAAAAGAGAGTAACATTTTATCAATATCACTGTTAACAGCTAAATGAAAAATGTAACACTAAATTCCTTCTGTAAAATGGATTAGAAATATTGATATTATTAGAACTTTAATTTCTTTACTGCAATATGTTTGTCAAACAAGAATACTTGTATTAACCAACATCTACGCAGACATCTCATCTGTAGGTATATTTCAATGTCACCGCAAACTAAAGCTTTCATTTTTGGTCAACTTACACACCATATTACACTGCTCCAATAATCAGAACTGTTTTCGATATTTTTCCTTTCCACCTTACCTTTTGTATACCTAAAATATTATTGGCATATCAAAACGAAGGCCACACAACTTTCAGCTAATATCTGATATCTAAACTAAACCTCCCATCAACACAACTAATGGTTCTGTAGCGACAAGACACCGGGTTCCCTTCTATGACTATCATTCATATCAAGATGATTTAGAGAAGCCTTGCAGTCCCTTGTGTGAAACGACTTGCAATTAACTTATATGATCGTAAGAGGAGAAAAAAGGGACTGAACATTTCATATTACTGTATCTTTATGATTCCAGCAGAGTTGATTCCCGCAGGTAACTTTATGAACGTCTTGATTCCATAAGGCATACATTTACTCTGGTATATATTAAGTAGGGTCATAATAACAATAGCACAATCTGGGATGCTGTATTCGGCTCGAGTGGATTTTTGCCAGATCGGATCTCACTAGGCGCGCAAAATCCACGAGAGCCGAATACAAAATCCCAGATCGAGCTACTGTTATAATGACATTTTTAGCTCACCTGTCACAAAGTGACAAGGTAAGCTTTTGTGATTGCGCAGCGTCTGTTGTCCGTGCGTCCGTACGTCCGTGCGTGTGTAAACTTTTGCTTGTGACCACTCTAGAGATCACATTTTTCATTGGGTCTTTATGAAAATTGGTCAGGATGTTCACCTTGATAATATCTAGGTCAGGTTCGAAACTGGGTCACGTGCGGTCAAAAACTAGATCAGTAGGTCTAAAAATAGAAAAACCTTGTGACCTCTCTAGAGGCCACATTTTTAAAAAGATCTTCATGAAAAATGGTCAGAATGTTCAACTTGATGATATCTAGGTCAAGTTTGAAACTGAGTTACGTGCCCTCCAAAACTAGGTCAGTAGGTCAAATAATAGAAATACCTTGTGACCTCTCTAGAGGCCAAAGTTTTAATGGGATCTGTATGAAAATTGGTCTGAATGTTCATCTTAATAATATCTAGGCCAAGTTTGAAACTGGATCACGTGTAGTCAAAAACTAGGTCAGTAGGTCTAAAAATAGAAAAACATTGTGACCTCTCTAGAGGCCATACTTGTGAATGGATCTTCATAAAAGTCGGTCAGAATGTTCACCTTGATGATATCTAGGTCAAGTTTGAAACTGGGTCGTCACGTGCCTTCAATAACTAGGTCAGTAGTTCAAATAATAAAAAAACCTTGTGACCTCTCTAGAGGCCATATTTTTCATGGGATCTGTATGAAAGTTTGTGTGAATGTTCATCTTGATGATATCTAGGTCATGTTTGAAACTGGGTCAACTGCAGTCAAAAACTAGGTCAGTAGGTCTAAAAATAGAAAAACCTCTGTTACCTCTCTAGAGGCCATACTTTTGAATGGACCTACATGAAAATTAGTCAGAATGTCCAACTTAATGATATCTAGGGCAAATTCGAAACTGGGTCACGTGCCGTCAATAATTAGGTCAGTAGGTCAAATAATAAAAAACCTTGTGACCTTTCTAGAGGCCATATTTTTCATGGGATCTGTATGAAAGTTGGTCTGAATGTTCATCTTGATGCTATCTAGGTCAAGTTCGAAACTGGGTCAGCTACGATCAAAAACTAGGTCAGTAGGTCTAAAAATAGAAAAACCTTGTGACCTCTCTAGAGGCCATACTTTTGAATGGATCTTCATGAAAATTGGTCAGAATGTTCATCTTGATGATATCTAAGTCAAATTTGAAACTGGGTCACGTGCCGTCAGATTTTTTATCTTGATGATATCTAGGTCAGGTTCAAAACTGGGTCACATGAGCTCAAAAACTAGGTCACTATGTCAAATAATAGAAAAAACTACATCATACTCAGTTCAAAACTGGGTCATGTGGGGACAGGTGAGCGATTCAGGACCATCATGGTCCTCTTGTTATTATATACCTCTACCTTTTTGTTTATTGTTTTGTTATTGAACGAAATCTTCAAGGTTTATCAATATTAAAATGGAACTAAGTGAAGTTTTATTTGCGCTATTTATGGAACTGTGTCAGGTTATTCATATTAATGAAAGTAGGCCGCAGCATACAATACGGAAGGTACAATATGGAATTTAATTTAAATACGGATTTTTTCTCTTCCTGTTCATACTTAATTGTGGAATACAAGCCGAATTTTAACAGAATTCATATAGGTATATAATAAAAAGATTTATTTTCCTGGATGTCTCTGTTTAGCATGTATTGTGTTGGTGCACAAACCAAGCCAAAATCAAATAAACATAAAGAAGACAATAAGTATGAACGAAATTTGCAAGCTTCGTGGTCAATCTTTGCAAAATAATTCCAATTGTATATTCCTGTGTTACAGTATCTACCAAGGTTGGGTCAATGTCAAATACTCTGTTCTTACGTGATAATCACAATTCAGCTAGGCATAACTGTAGCCTTTAATTCCTGAAGAATTGATAAAACATGTTACAGTGTAACTTCCGAAAACCGGACCTTCTGAAAACCGGAAACCTTTGAAAACCACACGAAACTCAAGGTCCGGGGTTTTTTTTCTGTTGTTATTTCTATTTATCTTTAACTTCTGAAAACGGAACGTCCGATTTTTGAAGGACCATTTATATTTCAACACTTAAATTGACTTCCGATAACCGAACAGCAAAATTTTTACTGGCTTAAAAGTGTCACATGTAAATCCAAAAACGCTGACAACATGTCCGTTTGTTTATCTATTAGCGGCGTTTATTTTGGCACGCTAGATAATCACAATGATCATTTGATGCAAAAGTAAGGAAGTGTCGGTACTTTCGTTTGTATTCAGTTTATGAAAACGTAATAAATTAAGTATCTTTCGTATGAAAAACTTTCTTAATGTTAACTTTGAACGAAAGAAAGATAGGTATTTTAATTGATTTAGTTACATCGATTAACCTATGCATTGTCAACAATTAATTAAATATTGACGAACTCGAGACTCCAAAGATGGTAAAATGTAAGTGGAAAATGTTTGCGTAAATGCTATTATTAAAGATATGTTGTTTCTTTTTATATTTGTTATTTATGAACTATTTAACCTTAATGTTTGTAATACATTATTGATAATAAATCAATTCATTATTTACTTTTAATAAAACTGTAAAATTAACAGGGATCATAATCTCCTTCATCCTACGTGTAAGAAAACATAACTCTTATGCACCACGTCCACTTTGCCTACAAACTTTCAAACTTCTGAATTCCGGAAACTTACAAAAACCGAACTTTTATGAACCATGGTCATGAAGGCAAAAATATACTGACAAGTTTGAATCGCACATTTCATACCTAAAACACACAGTTCGGTAAATGTGTACTATGGATATCAAACAAGTGGTAATTTATCTTCCATTGTGTACCGGTCATATTTCTTCATTACTTCTTATCTTCGGAAAACAACGCGTAGTTTATAGTTTTGTCAACGTTACACAAAAAACTTGCTTGAACCTCCCTGGTGAAGTTCCGTTCTAGATTACAAAACCATTCTGATTGGCTGTTGTGAAATGTATGTCAATCGTCATTTTACTACACGTGTTCTCTAAAATGTGAAAATGCAGCATAAATGTGCAAAATGAATAAAATAAACAGAACAGATGCAGACCAATATACAATTTCAAATTAAAGATCATATACAAGATGAATTTCATTCATCATTTCGAGTTTTAGTGTAAAATTGTGATTTTTTAAAATTCTGCTTTTGTTTGTTTACATTTCGCCAAACATGTGCACACTGCCGTGACCTCTAGACCGGATGTTCATTAGGGAAGGTCACGCAAGTTTTTTCTGTAACGTTGACGAAAGCATGAAATATGTTGATAATCTCAGCAATATGGAATATTGAGACAATGTGACTGGTGCACGATGGAAGATAAATTATCGCTTGTTCAATATACTAGGTACCCATTCACCGAACTGCGCGTTTAAGTTAAGAAATGAACGATTGAAACGGGCTAGTATATTTTCCCCTTCATAACCATGGTTCTTATAGAATACCTAGGGGTAAGGTATAATATATACAGAGGCATTTTCTTTCTGTTCTGGTGCCAGTGGGCTGGTCCGCAGGTCGTTCGGTTTTCGGAAGTTACACTGTGCTGTATTAACTTTTCGAAGAAAAACATGTATATCACAGAGTTTCATGCTAACGGTTGATGACGTTATATTCTTTTACAGTCATAGATGTGATCAAAAATATAGGTCATTAAATTTCCGAATGCATCTATCATGGTGTTCATAATTCACGACAAACCAATAAAAACATGTATATCACAGAGATTCATGCTAATTATTTATATTAACGGTAATGCTGATAACGTTATAATCGCTTACAGTCATAGCTGTCATCAAAAATAAAGGTCATTAAATTTCCGAATGCCTCTGTCATAGTTCATAATTCACGACAAACCAAGAAGAAGTTTGTGATGTTGCTGTGGTCTCAGGCACGGAGCTTGATATGAGGCAAATTTGTGTTAAGAAATATTAGAAAGCCTTGGATTTTAAGATTATAAGCGATTTTGCAAGCGAAAAATAAATGTATAAATTTAAGTTCCGCACAAAGATCTCTCGATGTCAAATGGTGTTCTTCTTATTTTAGACCAATGAAGTTGTAAGTCCTACAAATAGCTACGTACATGTTTGGGGTGCATCCAGTGAGAATGACTTTTCTTCACTTAGGCATGGGGCAGCTTTAAAACATGAGGATAAAACAGAGCAAAATAGTCAATATGTTGAAATGACGCAAACTGATAATAACGATGATAGGGTAAGTACGCAGCAATGTAAATAATGTGGGAAATATATTCATAAACGAAGAAATAGAAGAACATAGAGTCATATTTGATCAAATACCAGACACTGCTTACAGCGAAATGTAAAATGAAATGCTTAAAACGTCTTTTAAAGGAAATTTAAGAGTAGTTACATCTATAGAAAATGACCGTTTTAACCAACAACGAGGTAAGAATCTTTTATGCGTCACCGGCAATTAAAGATCAAGTTACAAATCACATAGCGCTGCTCAAATGATCACAAATAATTTCGATATTAGGTTCTTTCTACTTAAAGGTTTTGTCTATTGTTGTTTTTGTACGACAACTTTTGTGTAAACAGGAATAGAGCCATTGCCTCGAACTTATACGGTTTTAAGAGGCAAATAAAAGGGACTGAACACTTCATTTTACTGTATTTCTATGATTCCATCAGAGAAGGTCCGGCACATAAATTTTTTGACGTCTTTATATTCCCTACCTCATTTATTTATTTTGATGTAAATACCAAGATTTATTTTCTTGTTTGGCTTCATATAACATGTATTTTGTTGGTGCACCATCAAAACCCAAATCAAATAAAGATATAGTAGACAAGAAGTACATGTAATAAAAATAATCATGAAATAAGGCATTGCCTCAATCGGGAATCGACCTGACACCAACTTATCCCATAAGATTTTTCTAATTACAGCACCAAAGGACACATTTTTAATTCGACAGTAAATATCTCATTCGGTACATCGCCTGTTACCATCGGCCGCTCTAAATTGTATGTATGTATGGTCCGATAGGTATAAACAAACAACATCTGTCATATTGTACATCTGTTAAAGAACTTAATAGTCCATGATGTTCAGTATTTAGATGAACTGGTATTTCAATAAGTATATAATGCTTAACGTCATGTATTTAAACTATAAATGATATGCATATATGTGTGCCTGAATTGTTCTTAGTAGCTTATTACTTGTAAATCGTTATCCAGTTCAAATCCAGTTTTCTATTCAAGTAATTCATATTTATCTCTCTTTTGCATCTTACATGGTTAAGTCAATCTTTTAATGAAATATCATTGTAAATGATAAAAATGGAAAAAAACGTTAAAGTAAAGAGTTGATATTGCAAGAAAAAGTAAAACTGATTGGCGAAAGTAATGGCAAAAGTCAGCGGCAATTAGCTTAGCAGTTTGGAATGGGAAAAACTTACCTTTGAGGTAAAACAACTTTTTACAAACAGAGACGATGAGTTAAGATTGTAGAACATGTACACAAAGATAGCTCAAATTCAAAAGTATTTCATCTTATTTCAGACCTCTGAAGATAGAAGCCCTACAAATATCCACTTAAGTGCTAGCGGTTCCTCCATTGAGAGAGCTCCTTCACAAATTCATAGAGGACCTTTCAAAGATGAAGCTAAAACAGAGCAAAGTATTCCATATACTGGATCCATGTATATGGAAAATAACGATAAAAATGTAAGTATGTTTAATGTCAAAAAAAAAACGAAAAGGAAATAATAAACAACAGAGGAAGGGAAAATGTAATCAAAATGAAAGGCGTATTTCATCAAATATCACTGCTTATAGTGAAATTTCAAATGATTTGAGATGGACTAAATGTCCATAAACATAAAGTCTGAAATCAGAAATGATGAACACTTTATTGAAAAGGAATTTTTAGAGTCATGACATTTATATCCCCTTACTTTAATGGTTCCATAAATTCAAGTGATCTTAGTTGACCAAAAATGACGTAAACGTCTCTTAGATAAGCATATAGTTACCGCCTACAGAAGCTTTCGTTTATGGTCAACTTATACATCATCTACCACTACACCAATTCTTACTGATTAAGTTCCAGAAATGTGTTTCACTGCGTATTTATTTTCATATCTGAAAATTAAACTCATTATTTTCATAACGAAATGGTCACAATCCTTTTATCAAAGATCAGATACAACATATTAGTTGTTGTTAACGTCACAGCGGCTACTTTCCAGCCACGATAAAGTAAGAGCACGGTTGTCTCATCTTGCACTATTTAAGGTATGAGCGGGAATTGGTAGAATAAGTGACTTTTAGTAACCTGTCATAAACAAGATGGTTTAGAGATTTTAAAAACAGTCTCATGTGGATTTGGAACGAGAAGTCCATGTACCTATGAAAAAGACTGGCAAAGTGCCTTGCACTTCTATGATCTTAAGAGGCGACTAATAGGGACTGAACTTTTAATTCCGCTGTATCTTTGTGATTTCGGCAGAAAAATGTATAAGCGTTTTGATTCCATGTCTTTCATTTCGATGTATTTAAGATCTGAAACCAAACTTTTCAGTCCTTATGACACCGTATAACTTCTACTGTTTTTGGTGCACGATATTGGCATATTCCTATGTGGCGATTTGCCTGTAGGTTTGGTCTAAAGATACTATTCATTACTTATGCTGTTATAATTCAGGATATCATTTTTGATCTTTATCTTACGAACAAATACTCGTTTATTTGTTTATATCATTATCAACCGAAATATTGAGGACGTAATATTAAACCAGTCTTGCCATAGGTCTTGGAAGGGTAACATTTCTATATATTAATTAATATTTTTACCGAATTTTGAGAATTTTCTTACGGATTTCCGTTGAAAGACCACTTATACTGATTGCTACAATTTTGGGGGGTAATGTCAAACTTTAGCTGAAGCCAAAGACTGCCTTCGTATACATTTGAATAATGTCCTTTCTTTTTAAGGTAGAGTGACTGCAATATTAATCTTTTTTAGTAAGCTAAAACGAAATTGAAAAAAAAAGACGTCTTGAATAAAGTAAAGTACATGTGGATACCAAACATATATATACATATAGATTATATTAACGATTTCTCCCTATATTTCAGAACACCGGACGCAACTTAACGTCTATTAATACAGAAGGTCCTGTTAATGAAAGAGATGACAACGGTGAGATTACAACTGAGCAACGTCTCCAAAGCGATGAAATCATGCATATAGATTCTAGTGATCGTGACGTAAGTAGGCAACAATATAAACCATAGAAGAAAGTAAACAAAGTATAAAAAGACCTGAAAAAATAGGAAAAGAAATGCAATCAAAATATCATTCACATAGAACAAACTTACATTGTATAATTACTCTAAACAGAGCACAATTTTAACGGTGAATAATTACTTTCCGTCTCAGAACTATTATATTACAAATAGTAAAGGGTGATGATCTGGAACCGGTACCAGATCATCATGAGGCCGTTGCTATGGACCTCGGTACTAGATCATCATCCAGCCCATCCGTTGCTAGGGACCGCTATTTCAGGGATGCCAGATCACCATCTACCGGTACCGGATCACCATCCAGGTACCGGATCATCATGGCGCTTGTTGCTAGGTACCAGATCACCACTACCCATGCGTTGCTAGGGACCGCCATCCAGGGTACCATGTCACCCCCAGTAGGGTACCATATCACCATGCCACGCCATAGGCCCCATTGTGAGCCAGGAAATTTATGGTACCGGTACCATATCACTTCCAATATGGTACCATATCACCATGCCACGCCATAGGCCCCACTGTGAGCCAAGAAATTGATGGTACCCTATCGGAATTTAACATAGGGTACCATATCACCATTTAGGGTACTTATTAATACCAATAGACAATAAGAGAAAAGGTACTTTCTTTCGTAAAAGAAATGGAGTGGCCCTGAAAAGGGCCGTTGTGTTTTATTAAGTAGCATCTCTACTCAGTGGTGCTATCAGCCGGGGCCCTTTCGACATAGGGGTGAACCCTAACCACCCTGACGTAGCGCCGACCCATGTATCGCTCCTCCATTTCTGCCCCCGCCCTCCCCACTGCCCTTCTTTAAGGTCGGATGATCCTTAACCCCTCTTTCGTTTTCGTTGGGTGTCCTCCCCTCTTTTCTTTTTCCCCTTTAGGTATTGGGATACTTTTTGAAGAACACACTCGGGCTTCAGATGTTGCAGCCCTCAATGTGCTGGCAAGGGACTCCTTGTGAAGAATGTGAATTAAACCCAACTTTTAATGTTTATAGGGATCGCGCGGACCGGAATGAGAACAATATATTACCCAATGAGTTTTTGATGTTAAATGGAGGACCAACATCTCGGGGCTAATTTGAAAAAAGCCCTTTTTAGGGAGGGGTTATGGCACCTTTATACTCCCCTAGATAGGGAAAAATAACAAAGAATTTTTTTGTAACTTTTTTTTTATTGAAAAGTAATGTATTAAAAAAGAACATTAGGGTACAAATACTCATTGTCTAACCCCACAACAATTTAAACAAAGCTAAAGAAGTTTATCAACTGATTGTGTACAAAATGACAATTTTTCAGGTTTAGCTAGGACTATTTTTGAACAATGTCCTGAATTTTTTTACCAATTTCCTACTCTTTGAATTGAGATCCCAATTATTGGCTCTAAACGAAATTTGTGTCATATATTTTTTAAAATTTATATCCCCCGGGCAAAAGCGTCCAAAAAATTGCGTAAACACCCACTGCACTGTTCCCTTTGAAGTCGTATTTTTCCTATCCACTTCGGGATTGTTGTCCAAGAAGGTTAAAATAGTTTTCCTTTAAGGGTGGTAACCTAAGAGTCAACGTAGTGGCTGTTTTTTCTGAATAAATAGACCAATTTCCCCAGGTTTATCGGGTCATGTGTTTTCTAGAAAGTTTCACGTGACAGGGTTTTGCTGGGTAGTGACCTTGGGGACACTTTTTCCCATTGAGTGTTTAATAAAAGATTTATAAAGTTATTGAAGTTCAGGGGATTCATATTCCAGCGTCTTTACTCGATTCCCCATAAACTCACCCGCTTTCCCCGTAGATCTGATTGTGAGGGGTAATTGTCCTTATATCTACCCAATTGCGGGGGTGTTTCTTTTTAATGCCTGCACGTCAGGGCTCCGTTTAGGATACCTTTTTTCCCATGAATTGTGAGATTCGTTGTTGAGAGCTTTTTCATTTACAACTCCACCCACCGTCCGTAGATGGAACAAAACATTTGAGCTGTAACTGACTGGATGATCCAAATTCATCCAAAACAGTTCTTATGCACTTCATGGGAGATCATTGTTTGAATTCTTCCCAACACATTGTTTAAGGTGTCTCGTATTTTCTTCGGTTTTTTTTTAAAATTGGGTTCGGGTATTTATTTTTCCAGCATTTTCTCGAGTTGTCTGGCATGGCAACCACCATTTTAATAATTGTCGACTTCTCTCTTTCCGTTGATTTCAATTTGATTGCGAATTTTACATACCAGTTACGCGCTGGGAAGTTTTGTCAAACTAAAAGATCTATCCTCGGGTTTCCCCCGTTTTTTGGGGGGAAGTTGCCTTTCCTCGCAACCTTGTCTGCGTGAGATAAAAACCCCAAGGTGTACCCTTTTTATATTCTATCATAGTCAATCCAATCGACGTTGGCCCGAGAGCTCCTGTTCCCTGGTAATGACTGAAGGATCGCAAATTTCTCCATTTTCAAATCTGGTTGGAAGGTTTGTTTGAATGGTTTTTTCCGTCGATACTGCTTCTAGTTTAGACAATGGAAAGTCTGAAATCAAACGGGTTTGGGGTGGGGGTCTATTATTTGCATTTCTCACCATAAAAAAATGAGAGTCGTTTTAAAAAGTTGTCCAAGAACAAGGATCATCAAATTTTAGATCTTTGCCATCGGGGATCGTAATGTTTTCACTAAGCGATCGTTTTGGGGATTTCATGTTTGCTGGTAATGGCCTGATTCAATTGTTAGCCCCCAGAGGAAGCAATTCAACCGTCCTCCTTTAATCCCACTTGCGGGATATAAACTTTTCCTGGCTGTCCCCTGAGAAAAGGGTGGGTGGGGGCTCTTTTCAACTTGAGGCGTTTTTAAAATTCATTGGAGAGGTATTTCTTTGTAAATAAATCCGAGTAATTTCCAATGTGTTTACAGGTTTTGCTTTGGCATACAGTTTGCGATTTTTCCCACCTATTAGTGCGCCCGTGATTAGCCTGATATGACCGGTTTCTTTATCCCAGATTCAAACGCCGCAGTTGGGGTTTTTTTAAATTTTTTTGTTGTGGGACGGGGAATTTTCAAAGTAGCTCTTACGGATAGGTGTGTGTGTTGGTCGAATCAGTTTTTTTCAAGTTTAGTAAATGCTACTGAACAACTGTAAAAAATTTATTGACCACAGAAGTTTCAGTGCCACCCTCCGGTTGTCCTAGCCTTACCCCACTTTGAATTTGATTAAATGGGAATGATTTAAATTTTCCACTTTTCCTTTGTGGGGGAATAAAAATTCGAGGGCGTGAATTATTCAGAGCCAAAAAATGGGGTAATGTTCGTCTATTGTCCATCTTGCTGGTTACAGGGGTTGGGGTACAGAAAAATCAATTCGTTTTGCTACACTCGAAGAAACCGTGTTGCCTTATTTTTTCAGTCGAAAATATAAAGAGGTCTAGATTTTTCTTTGTGAACTTTTTTTTCCCACGCCCACTTGGGGTATCACCACCCCCTTCTTCCACGATGTGGGGAATGAGTATGCGACGGGGCCCTTGGGTTTTGAACCTTTTTTGTTTTGATCAAGTTTCCCCCCCAAAGGAAAAAGTTTTTCTTTAAACGACTTCAGGCCCTAACTCCACAATTTTAACACCTGTTTTGGATTTTTTCCTAAATGAATCCTTACTGCCCAACCCTTCTGTTTGAGAGCCCTAATTGCTGATAAAACCATAGTTTCCCCAAAGGAGATGTTTTTTTTAAGCTGTTTTAAAGATAGACCAAGCCCATGCCTATTGGCGGGGAAAAACCCACATACACGGAATCATTTGTAAATTTAAGTCGTGTTTCTTTCGAAAAAGAAAACTTTCCATAGACTTGCAAAAAAAACCCGACGGTTTGCCCAGTGTCACCCCTTAATTTTACCTATTTCTAAAAAACTGGTTTTTGGGGGGGGGACATAAGAAAAATTAACAAATTCTTCGTGAACATGATTTGAATCTTTCTTGCTGGTTTAAATGGAACCCACTCGAAGAATTGGTGCCTAATACTCCCAAAAAGTAAAACGCCAGACAGAATAAATAAAAAAATTTAATTTTTTAGCGCCCACATTCAAATCCACACCGAAAGGAAAGGGGATTTTATCCCCTGGAACACATCTCCCGATGTTGCTTTTCCCCCCTTGCTTAAGTAAAAAAAATGGGATGGAATGTATACCCACATGCTGTGTAGGGTATTGAATTTGTACTCTCCTTGTTGGGAAAAACCTATATGAAAAATTGGACATTTTAGGGAAAAAAGTCTTTCAAGTTCTTTTTAAAATAGTATTACGTTTCAGTAATGAGTGTCGGGGGAAGAAAACCCCCCAAAATTGTACAGCAATGCATGTTTTACTGATCATTTTTTTTTCCTCATTTGCGGGAAAAAAATTTACTAAATTCCTTCCTTTTTGAAATTGAAAATTCCCTTTTTTGTCCATTGAAAATTTGAGAAGGAATGATGATTTCGCCAAAGCCATTTCAAAACCCTTTATTGATAGAGGGGGTTTTTGGGTAATTTTGTCCTAAATTCGCTCGGGGTTTGTTAGAAAAAACCCATAAGTGCACTGACACCGTTATGAAAAACAATTTTCTCCTGGTGACCAATAGCTAGACTTTGAAGTAGGCCGTTTAAAATTTTAATGGGGAGGTTAAAAGAACCAAGTGTGCTACTGGGGCAAAATTTAAACCAAACCCTTTCTTCAGATTTCGACAAGTTAAATATGGAAACCCGCACAAAATAAATGGCAAAAATCTGTACATGTAAATGAGTCGTTTTTTTTGGTTTCACGATTTTACAAAGCGTGTTATTGTCTGCCGCCCCACGCTAGCCGAATCTGATGAGAATCGTCAAAATGTAGATCTTTTATCCAAATGACTTTCGGAAATCCAACTGTCAAATTTTTGGATAACCTTCCCAGTGAATTTTTAATTTTCTTTGATTTTTTTTTTCCACCCACTTTCCTTGTGGACGAGAAAGGGTGATTAAAATTTCGTAAATATCTTTGTTTTTTAGTCGAATTTCAGCAAAAAAAGGGTTTCCCTTTAAATTTTTTTTCCCCCCCAAACTTCAAATAAAAAGGGTTGGCGGTAAAGAAGGCGGTGTGAAGCCCTTAAATAATTTTTGGGTCCAGTTTGGGAGTCCCCTTTGTCAAAAGTTCGCTTTGTTTTGTTATGCGAAAAAAACCACCCACTTTGACCGACATAGGTTTTGATTTTTTTTTTTTTCCCATACAAGTGTTGGATATTCGGTTCTGTTTTTTTCAGGGGACGAGCGGGTGTTGTTTGTCTCCTGAAAATATGATTGTGGGATGAACCAAATCTCTAAAATATCAATGCAGCGTCCCCTTTTTTTCATGGTGAAATACCAAAACGACTTTTAAAAACGCTTTAAAATTTCTTTAAAAAAGGGCCCTTTGTTGGGGTTTTTCCGTATGAAAAAAGTAAATATGTTTGGACTTTAAAACTTTTGAAAGTCCTTTTTTTTTGAATTTAAACCCCCTTGTCATTTGAAAGGATTTTTTTGGGTGACCTGAATTTTAAAATAGACTGAACGTTTGAATAAAATTTGATTTTTTATTATAAATTTAAAAAACCCCAAGGTTTTTAAAAAACCATCAATGACACCAACAAATAACGAAATTCTTTGCTTTCTTTAACCTCTGAAAAATTCCCTAAACCCCGCCGCCATGAGATCAATGCCTCCACCTTTTTTTGGGTCTTTTAAATTTTTCGAGAAAAAGTTTATGCAAACGTGTAGGTTTTCGGCCGGCAAATGATCGACTTGATCAAAAATTGGATTTGTTTTTTTTCGGCTACCGATACATTTTTTTACCCCGAAAACCCTGCAGGGTTTTGGAGGTATTTAATTTTTGAAGCATTACCCCCTTTTTACGCCCCTTTTTAAATAAGCCTCCCACAACTGGGACGTTGAAACTCGGGGTTTTCAGTTTTTAGATTTTTTGGAAAAGGGGTAAGAAAAACTGGTCTAAAAAAAAATTTACCCCCATCCCTTTTCATACCGGCCCCGTTCTCTGCATCCATGCCGCATGTCTTTCCCAAAACGTATTCCTGAGGACTTAGTTCTCTCCCCCCTCGAGAAATTTCTTGTCCTCGGGGGTTTATCCTTTATGTTTTGGGACCTCTTTTGACTAAATCAATCATTAAAATCCAGAAATGGGTTTTCCCATTGATTTTAAAATTTTTCCCTGAGATTCCAACTTGCTGGATGGTCTTCCAACATTTAAAGAAGAAGTTTGACTTTAGACGCATGGTAAGGGCACACTATCAAAAATTTAGGCAAAGTCTCAGGCTTTTTTCTGTTTGTACAGTTTGTGTTTTGTTCTGTGCAATTTTGTGACGGTTGCCTGCCTTTTTATGACCCATTTTGAAATTTCTGAAAGGGGTTTGCCCGTATAATTGGTTTTTTTCACTTTAGAAAATCCTCCGTAGTCAGACCCCATGTCTTTCTGCAGCTTCGTGTTTGTGTGAGTTGGTTTGGGGTAATTTTGGGACTTTGTGTTGCTCTCTTTCCAGGATTCATCTTTCCGCATTTTAAAGGAAAGGCCATTTGCTTCAATTTTTTTATAAATTTTAAAATTTGCTGAACACAGGTCCCCAAAAAAGTAACAATGGAAAAATGCTCCTTTGATTTAAAATTTGTTTTTTTTCTGGAGGGGAAATTTTTGTTTGCCAAGCCCCCGAATTTGGGACGCCTTGGATGAAACGGCGCTTCTGGCTTTGATAGGATACTTTCCTTTTAAAACTTTTTTGACGCACTCCCCCCACAGTTGATCGATCTTTGGACGCTTCTTGTTTAGTTTTTTCCCTAAACGAGGCTGTGCTTTCCCTAAAGCAAACCCCATTGCCCCATTTTTCTTATCACGGTTTTTTACTTTTTGCATTCTTTTGCATCCCGTCTTCGTGAATGCCCCAAAAAAAAAATGTGTTGTTTCTGGAATTTTGGGGTTTATATAGGCGACGGGGCCCAAAAGGCTTTTTTTTGCGATAAGATCGAACCTGTTTAAAAAAAGATCTTTCGTTCGTGGGAAAATGGGGCTAACTTTCCACTTGGATCCCCCTGTAAATGGGAAAAAAAGGTGACTTCCCCCAAGATGGAATCCAACAAAGTATGAAGAACGATCGGGGGTTGAGTTTCGGGGGGGGAAAAGGAGAACAAAGTTTTCCGGTGTTATTTGCTTCAGTCTTTCCCTTTGGATCAAATGGGTTAAAACCTCAGGAAAATCACCACCCGTTATTAAATCTTGATTTAGGGTATTGAGAAGAGAGGTGTGGGGGGGTACCCTGGACTCGATTGCATGGTTTGGGTTTTTTGAAATCAACGATATGATAGGTGAGAGGGAATTGGCTGGTGATTTTGATATCACATCGAGATCGAGGTGGCTAAAAAGGGAGTTTGTCTTGGTGAAGTTTTTTTGTTGACAGTCCAAACCGATCATCGGTTTCCTCATGGGGGGGGAATGTCCGCTGGGGGTTTGCCCGATGTTTTTTTCTTGTTTTTTGACTTTAAAACGGTGATTTGTGTTTCTTGGGGTGTTTTAACAGATCTCTTTTTAAGATCGCTTTTTGCCTTTCGGAAAATGGTTTTTTGAAAGTTTTTTTTTCCCTTTTTTTGGCGGGGGTTTTTGCAGATTTTTTTTGAAGCCTGTAAATTTCTAAAAGTCTTTTGTCCGTCCAACAAGTAGACTTCGAATCAAAAACCCCCCCAAACAAAAAACCCACTCCCTCCTGGTTTCGTTCTTTTTGTTTGGTGTCGACACCCCTTTTGGCGTTCTAAATGTTGATTCTCTTTTGATTCTCTGGCGCAACGAAAAACCATTTGTTTTCTTTCTGCAGACCCCGCTTGTAAAAAACTTTTGTTTTTTTTGAAGTTTTTCTCCGACTGAGCGATTCCAACTTTGAGAAGTTTTGGTGGTAATCCAGACGTTTGTTTTGAAGTGAATACCTTTTTTCTAGTTATTTTTTTTAACTAGTCCCGTGTGCCAAAGGTCCTGACTTTCTACAGTCCCAAGGGAAAAGAATCTTTCTCATTTGTAAACTGGGGGAGTTCTTGGATGAAAAGGATCACTAAATTCCGTGAGGAACTAAAATGGATCTCGATAGGCGGGGGAGAAAATGGGCAACTGAATTTGACTTGCCAATACTTTGATTTTGTTTTTTATCTCAAATAATTTGAAACAAAATCGAATGCGCTTGGGACTCATTTTTTCGTTTGTTTTGGATTGTTGAAACATGTTTTGGGTGATATAAATCACACGGGGCTTGAGATGTCCTTTCTTGTAAACAAAGTTTGTTTTTTTCATCTTATCCCCGACTGCGCAAAACACCACCAAATGAGGAATATGGTATCGTGAAAATTCTCTCGTCGTTTTGGGGATGCCTTGATAATTGATATAAGATCCTTCTTTTTGAAAATAGCGTAGGTACCCCCCCCATTCTTGAACCCCACCCTTTGGGTGGTAATTTTAAAACACATCCTTTTTAACCAATCAATTGTTTGAAAAATTTGTGTTTTCCCCGCCCCTTTGGTTTCCAAAAAATAAAAATATTCCCGGTGTTGAAGCAGTAAATATTTTTTCCTGGGGTTTAAAGAATAATGACAACATATTTTTTTCCCACTTTTTTATTTAACTTAACCATTTTCAAAACAATGTTGACAAAAAACTTGTTCACAACAAAAACAACTTTACGTCTGACATGTTGTTTTTAAATTGACGGTTTCGGGGAACGAATTCGATGCTTCTTTTTATGCACCCACAAAATTTGTCTTTGGTAATGTTCCAATTTATTACTTGGTGAAGGAGATCTTTTTTTATTTTCCCGTGAAGTTGTTCAAACCCGTTACGCTCCTTCCCGAAATGTCGGAAAAGCCCGATCGTAAAAAATAAAAATATTTTTTCAATCTGTAATCCATGTTGCCGGGTGAGTCTAATTTTTTTATTTCCCCTGGCTTGACAAAAAACCCCATTTATAATCTGATAAATTACTGCGAGCATTTTGGATCAACGTATGCCCAAAGGGTTTTTTATCATATGTTTGGAGTAATGCACCCCATGCTTTTCCTCAACTTTTTGATTTTTGGGAAAACACAATCCTAGTTTGAATCATATTTGAAGATGCTTTTTTGTTTGTGGCTCCTATTTTCCATTGTCGTCTGATGGTGATCCTTAGCATGTCAGAATGTTACGTAGACTTTAAATCACTCCCATCCTTCATGTTTGGTTCTGTCCTGATGTCCACTAAAAAACGAATTGGGGTTTCAAACGTGTTGACCCACTCGGTTCGTGTCAGGAAGATATTTACTCATTTTTTTAGTAGAGAACTCTTTCCAGTCTGGCCTTCTTTTGTTTATGTCCCTTTTCTTGACGCAGAGCATTCTCTGCTTGCAGAAAACGAACAATGAACTTTCATACTGCCAAAAAATCCCCTGGCAAAATTTCCCACATGTCAAAAAGAATCACCATAGTGGCGTAGAGAATCACTTTTAAATCCATGTTTTTCTTTAATGGTTTGAATAAATTTTTCAAAAGTGTCGACGAAAAACCCAAAATGTACTTTATGTATTGCTTATACACCCTCTTTGGATGTACTGGCGAACTTCCCCATTCGCAGTGAGGGAATTTGTCTGTTCTCGAAATTACTCCGATATTTTCCTCAGAAGCCGAAAAATTTAACACAAATTCTTTTGTTTTTTAAATTATATTCAACACACTTGTTTGTTGGTTTCATGCTGAAATCAGTTTGATTCATTTAAAAATTTTAAAGTTTTTTGTGAAAAAGTACCGCCCTTTTTTTCCCGTGTTATTGTAAAAACACTCTTCACCTCAAAACGAAAATTTTCAGTCATGCTGTTAAAGTTTCCAGGTTTTAAGTTCGCTTCCCTTTTTAATGTTTTTTAAATTTTTTAAAAAGTTGAAATGTGTCAGGTTCGTTACCATGCACGTATCTTACGGTTTGATCCGTCCTTTCTTCTTCACGGGATTTTAAATAAAACCAGTAAGTTCAAAATTAGAATATGATCAACGAAATCCAGGGGGGTTTTTACAAAAACTCGATATACCCCGACAAAATTGGAGAAAGCACTCCATCATTTTTGTCATGTCACGGTTGAACATTCCGTAAGGCACAGTCTTTATTGATCCCACGACACTTTGGATACATGAACGGAAAGCTTGGGGGGATTCCTTGGTGCCTTTCTTCTCTGTGTCTTTTGATACGGTTTGGATATCAGGATTCTGAAAAGGATTTCCCGTTTTGGACAGCTTGTTCATATGTTGAAAAATTTACTTTTTTTTGGGGGGTTTTTAATCCAGGGGAAAGCCTTTGCCTTGCACACCCTGTGGGTTCCCCCTTGGCAATGTATCGACCCGTAGTTTTTTAGGACCCCGGGCAAATACTTACATTTTCCATTGGGTACTATCAGTCACGCCCAAAGCTGTCTGAAGGAATGTTGTTTTACAGGGCGTAAATTTTTACAACAAATGTCTGTGTAAAGTACAAACCCGATCCCCTAAACGTCCAATGAGTACGTTCTAAACCCAATGGCATGACAAAAGCTGCAACACCAATTTGGTGAGCATGGGGTTCTGAATACGGTAATCGGAATAAATTTATCAGAAAAATATCTGTTTAAAAAAAAGTCAAATAGTGGACTTTTTTCTAAGGGTCGACATGATCTCGTAACCTGGCTGGTTGTTAAAGTATTCCCATTTGGGGAAGACATTGTTTTGGGGGATTCTTTCCCCCAAACATTTGCATGGTTTTGGCCACGGCCCCTTTTCCGGGATTTTTCCTCATCTTCAAGAATAACCTTCGGGCCGAAAAAGTACTTTTAATTTTTTATCTGCCCCGAGTCTTGCCCAATTTGGGGTAAACCCTGGCCCCCCCTTGTTTTCTTGATATATTCCTTTAGACATGTCGCCCACCTTTAAGGGCCCGATTTTATCACTTTTGGACTTTGTAACCCAGATTAAGCCTTTTTAAACCACTGAAGTCCAAACCCCGACCAGAACCTTTCCCTTTGAAATGTGGAAGGTCTGAAGTTCTTTCTTGAATGTACGGAAAAGGTGACACCCTTTTCTTTTTCAATTCTGGGTAACGGGGAACCATAAATCTTTTAGGAGGGACACCCCCCTTGATCAAACCTTTTATTGCTTAAGTTGTCATTAATTTCCTCCCGACTTGAATGACAGGGTGAGGGGGGATATTTTTTTTATTTGTTCACATAGGGAAAATAATACTTCATGGGTTTAAAATGCTGCATTGGGGCCACCCAAAAAGGGCTCACGGGGGTTTTTCGGTTTCCTTGGGGGTAACCGATCAATCAAACCTTGTACCGGGGCTTCCTTCATTTTGGTCAAAATTTCTTTCCTATTATCAATGCCGGTAACCCCCGGGTTTTGCAAAGCTTCAATCTTGAAAAGGTCTTACATACAATGTATTCAGGTTTTTTTAAAGAGTAAGGATTTTTGCCCCCATTTTGGATGTTTTCCCCAATTTCCCGCACCCCAGAAACCATAACCCTATGGGTCTCTCATTGTACCCATCACAAAATGGGATTACGGATTCCCACAGTGCATGCAGACAATGGGTTTTCCGTGATGTTGCTCGGCCCGTAACCATCGAGGCTTTATTGGAAAAAGGGGCTGTTTTTATATCTGCATCTGAAAAGATACCCAAAAATCTTTTTTTGGGAAAGTGTTTTGCGAGGGCACAATAACAACTTGAGCCAAGTGAACCCCTTCTTAAAAAGGGGTTGATCTCCTGGGCCCTTTTAAAGTTTGAAATTACTACAACCCCCCCTCAAAGATTTACATTGATCACAATTTCTTTCCCTCTCCTTTTTACATTTAAAGATGGAATGGTGTTGACCTTTTTTGATGCCTTTTTAAAAAAGGTTCACGGGTTGGGGTTTTCATACCGAAAGGATGATTTTAAACTCTGAGTCAAAGGAAAGTCCCACATGTTTTTGGAATTTTACTTTTTTGGCCCCCCCTGGGGATAATACCTTTGGCCCTTTCAGTTTGACCAAAAGTTTTGGGAAAAGCTGACAATGAAACTGGAAAGCCAAGATCCCAAAACATTCTCGTCCAGACATTTCAGGGGAAATAGTTTGCTTCCCCCTGAGACCCCGGGGTTGGTTGGGTTCTGACAATTTACCAAGATAAAAATGACCTCAACCCCTTTTTGTGGCTATGACCCTAGCCTTTTTTGGTGGGTTTTTAAAAAACCAATTTCAAAATTTGCAGGTATTTCACCCCCAAAACCATTTCCCGGGTTCGGTAAAGGGTGCAGTGCGCAGGTTTAAATGATTCCTTACGGATCATTCATCGCAAAAGCGTTGACACAACGTCTCGTTGTATCGAAACCCGGCTCCAAAAAGAAAAAAAAATTAATCTGAAGGACCTTGATTCAGGAGAAACTATTTTTTTTTAAATTTTTTGACAATAGGCTTGGGGCAAAAAAGCCTTCAAACCAATTTCTTTTGGGGCCCCGAACAAACTGACTTTTTTTGTACCACAACATTTTATGAAATTTTTGACATCCCCTACAGATTTACAAAATCTTTTCTTTTTTTACCGGGATTTGCTTTTTTTGGATTTTCATTAACACTTTTAAAAGTAATCCTCAGTCACTACAAAACCCCTGTACGGAGATTCACAAAAACCGTTGAATAAACACTGCAAATGTTTTTTACACTTTGGTTCCAGTTTTTTAAGCCCAAAGTCCCCGTTTCACAATAATAATCAGTCGTGAACCCTTGACAAGTGATGGTGTCATAATTCTCCGGGTGGGGTTGTGTTAACTTTTGCTCCCTTTCTATGGGGGGGGGGAAACAAGGTTCACCCTTTTCCATGTTGGGGGAAAAAAAAAAAAAAAAAAATTTGAAAAAAAAAAAAAAAAAAAAAAAAAAAAAAAAAAAAAAAAAAAAAAAAAAAAAAAAAAAAAAAAAAAAAAAAAAAAAAAAAAAAAAAAAAAAAAAAAAAAAAAAAAAAAAAAAAAAAAAAAGTTTTTTGGGGAAGTTTGGTTGGATTGTCGGTACTCCCCTTTCCCCACGGTGAGTATTTCCCATTCCAACATGTCCAATAACGTTGGCTTCCTTTTGTTTAAAAAATTTTTTGGGGTTTGCTCTTTTTTTTAATGTTTTTTCCATTCCCGGTATTTTTTTTTTGTGCGGGATTTTCCTACAACAAGGACGTGCCAAGCACGCTGTCATTTGGATTGTCCATTGTATGACCGTTGTTTGGTTTTGTCATGTTCTCTATATTTCATTCGACCCCTATGCATTTGTTTGGGTTTTCGGGGTCCTTGGGGATGGAAATATGGGATTTTAGCAGCAGTTGACCTCATGAATCTTGAAATTTTCATTGTTTCATGAATTTTTTAAATTTTTTGAAACAATTCCCCCGTCATGGGACGATTGTCAATTGGGGGGTGATTCCGTCAACGGCGGTCATGGGTTTTAATGTGAAATCGTACACTTTACTTTGCGCTTAATTTTCTTGATTTTCTTTTCCCTTTAGGGTGATTTTAAAATATTGTTGTAGGGGTTGTTTTTCATTGTTGATCTTTCCTTGCTTGTTTAGTTTTCCTTCTAAAACCTTCACGCCCTTCTATAGCCAAGATTTGTTTCTTTTTTGTTATGATAAACGATGCTTTTTAGTTCTTCTTCATCATCTTCGCTGCTACTGAAAATATTGAGTAAGGTTAATTTACTGGGGGCGCCAGTTTGCCTGGAGAAATGAACAATCCTTTTATGACTTCCTTTTATAAAGACAGAAACCCATTCTTATTGCCTTGAAAAAAACCTATAAAAAGGGGATGTCAGCCTCGATAGTTTATCTTTGAAAAACTGAAGAGACAAAATTTGGGAAACAAAATTTTGCACCAGTAGAGAAAAATTTTGGGGGAACCATTACTATAACACAAAGGGCGGTTTTTTAGAAAATTAAAGAAGCATATCAGAGTATGAACTGTGATCTACAAAAATGGAAAAGAGTTTTGTTTTAATGCAAGGGGGAAAGGGCATTTTGCTAGCAAAGTCCCAACGAGCAAACTACACGAAAGCCGAGAGTTACAACGTAAGAATTAGACTTTTGCTAACAAATTTCTACTCGCAAGCGGGGGATAGCAAGGACACACAGGCGATTCAGCCCACCGTAAACCCCTTAAATTTCCCCCCTTTTGGGGGAACCTTGACAGATACCCCATACCCCAGCATGTACAAATGGTCAGATATGCGGCTGAAGGAAAAAAGCGTCAACTTTGGTTTTGGCTCTGTACCCCCGTCGACCAGACAAGGTTTTGTTCCACAGAAGCCAACTGCAGGGGTACAAGGGATAAGAAAAACGAAAAAACCCCAGAGCTATTGTACATTTATTGATTCCAACAGTTCCCCAGGGGAATAGGAGAGAAAAAGGTATCCCACCACAAACTACCGAGGAAAAGGAGACTAAAAAAGGGGTAAAGAAGGGGTTTTATACCCCAAAAGAAAAGGGTATAAGAAATCAGGGAGAACCCCGGGAAAGACCAAAGTTATAAAAAAACAGTGGCAAATTGCTTTAAAATGTTTTGGGGTGTTTTTTTTGTTGTTCTTGAATAAAATAGTTTAGAAAAAAAGAAAGTTGTTTGGGGTTGTTTTTTTCAAATGAAAAAAAACAAGGGATTTTTTACTCTAACATAGTTGGTTGGTCCCTTAAAAAGGGCCCTTTTTAAAAAATCAAAGCTTAAAAAAAACTCGAAAGCGGGGGATAAATTATTTAATTGGGTGGTGAGTCTTAAACCAGTCAATCCCGGGTAAAGGTTGTTAAAGTTTAATCTGTACCCCGGACGTGGCCACTCACCCCCGTCTTGCAAGAAGGCTTTTTAGCCCCGCCGCCTCTGTTTTTCTTCCGATCTCTTCGACACCCCGTAAGGGGGCCATCTTTCTTGGGTCAACCCCCCCTTTCAAAAAAAATACGGGCGTAGAACCTAGTGAATGGGATCCCTATACCCTTTTTAACTTTGTATTTAAAAAATAAAGGCCGAACTGCATAGGACTAAGTATTCAGAATCAAGTTTACATTTTAAATTTTTAACCAATCAAAAGGTTTACTAAACTCCCTTGGGGGTTAGACTCTTGGTCTTTCAATTTTTTTTTGACAATATAATGAAGGTATCTTTTTTAAAAAAGTGTGAGCCTGAAAAAAGGGTGTTGGTTTTTGGGGTTTAAGGGGTTCCAAAACCTAAGTGCCCCGCAGGCGGGCAGTATGAAGGTTCTTTTTTAAAGGAACGCCTTGGAAACGTGAGGCCGGGGCCTCGCCCCTGGGCCCCATCCGACCCTCCCACGGCGTTTGGTCTGTTTCCCCTTCCTAACCTCTTGCCCCATTAATAACAATGGGGTGGGGGGTTGTGCCGGGGCCCCTTTTGGGTTTGGGTGGGTCCTCCCCCCATTCCGTTATCCAACCCCCTTTACCTCCTCGGGTTCCATGCTTTGCATTTTCGCTCCCCTTAACCTCAGCTTCCTGGGGGGCTTCGGGGGTAACGAATTCAGGCCCCAACCCGGTAGGCCCCCCCCAATTTTTCAAGTCAAAAAAGATAAATAAAGACCCGAAAAATAATGAGAGCTTTTTAAATGACGTCTCGATACATTTTCTGTAGACTAAATGAACGTTAAAATGGCTTTTGTGTTTCTTGACCCCAGTTTTTTTGATGCTCATTTATTAGTCGTCCGATTTTAATAAATAGACCCTTGTTAGAAAGGTTTTTTGCCCTAGGCTATACAAAGAAAATTAAAGGGAAAAATTGACTGCAAAAAAGAATAGGGGAAATGTGGATTTGCTCTTTAATTCTTGATCACCCAAAGAAACACGTTTAACTCTGATATGGGTTAGAGGTTTATAAAGCGGTGCACCTAACCCGGTCCCTTTTTTGAAGGATGGAGGATATCTTTCCTCTAAAAATCTATACTTGAAAAAGTCAGGGGGGAACTAATTCATTAACCGTATACACAAACAGTACCACAGGAAAACTTTTCACCGATTTTCAATCGGGTATAATGGTCCTCAGAAACCTGAAATGGATGGATTCTTTATACCTCACCCAGGCGAATTTTACAAACAGTTCAACAGATCAAAACACCACAGGGAACAAGCTCAGCAACAAGTCAAACCAGCAGGCTAATGGGGTACCTCGAAAGTTTGAACATCCTACAGGAAGAGATCAAGCTTTACAATTTAAAGGCCAAAATCAACTTACTATCAAGGGGGTCGAAGACATCATCGGCGGATGTGTGTGAAATTCAAGGGGGATCAACTCAGGGACCTATCTCTTCATTTCTCCAAAAAAGACTCCAGGAAAAAAAAATAAGGGTGAAGGCAGGGGGTTTTAGACGCAGTGAACAAAAAACCCCTACGGATGATCAATTAGACAGTGCCAAAAAAAAAAGGTTTGACACAAAGGGTGCACACATGAAATCACAACAACCCCCAAGAAGACAAAAAAGTAACTCAAAAAAACAAGGCCCTTTTTGGGCCCCTCCATTTTACGAAAAAAAAATTACCTTTCTCTTCTGTCTACTGGGATAAAATTAAAAATACCCCAAATGGGATATGGCACCCGCCGCATGGGTAGTACCCTAAATGGTGATGGACCGGTGGTACTGGTACCCGGTGGGTGGTGATCTGGTACCGGACGGCCCTACAACGCATGGGTAGTGGGATTGGTACTAGCAACAAGGTCTGATAAATCCGGGCTGGATAGTGATCGTAACCGGGGGATGGGGACTGGGACCCCCGAAATCGGGCCCTAGAACGGTGGGGGTGGATGATGATCGGGACAGGGGCCATAGTAAGGCCCATGATGATCCGGTCCCGGGACCAGTTTACACCCCCTTTTACTATTAAATTGTTTTAAATTTTTTTATTTGAATAAGCCCGGGGGTTTGGTCGGGATTTCCATATGGGGAGGAAAATTGAAAAATCTCATTTTTATTTGCAGGGGTTTTTTTAAAGTAATTTGAGAGTGTTTTTTGTAAGTTTTACTGTGAAAAATTTGTAAAAAATAGGGCCATCATTTTTCGGAAAATTAAAAATGATCAACCTGAATATTAATGCTGTAACTTTCAAAATAATCTGTTCAGTTTTAGAAATGCTCTATTTTTCGAATAGTTCTCTTCCTGATTGGTATTTATCCCTTGTGATTGTATCATCTATTTAAAGAATTGGTCAATTAATCCAAAGTAACAATGGCATTTACTTTACGATATATTTCAAACTTATTTGGTAGATAATCATACATGTGCCAATCATCTCATAGAAGCATTGTCGCCGTTAGCAACATCGCCGCTGGTGTTTATGTTATGAAGTCAAAAGATGCATAAGGTTATTTCATTTATCATTAAAAGTCATAGCCTCAGTGGCCGAGTGGTTAAGGTCGCCGGCCTCAGATCACTTGCTCCTCACCGATGTGGATTCGAGTCTTACTCGGGGTGTTGAATTATTCATGTGAGGAAGCTATCTAACTGGCTTACGGAAGGTCGATTGCTCTACCTAGGTGCCCGCCAGTGATTAAATAATGCACGGATTGGGTCTGCCACCATGAAAGCTGGAAAGTCGCATATGACCTATAATTGTGTCAGTGCGACGTTCAACCCAACAAATAATAAATAAAATAAAAAAATACAAGTAACTGTAAAAAAAATAGTTTATTTATATTAAAGTATTCTGGCTTATAATTCTATAAGACGTCGTATTAAAGACGTTATAATTGTCCTATTCCAGGTACTGTAAGAGATTCATGTTTCTGTACTTTTTCGTAAACAATAGCTTTCTCATGATTGAAACATTCGTTGACTTAAAATGCTACTATTATGTTGTCAGGCAGGTTAAACAAGGACATTCAATGGCCATAAAACTGCGCTTTTAAACAGTAGTAATTACTCTTTTAAGTCCCTGAGGCTAAGATGGATTTGAAAAAAAAAAGAAAAAAAAAAAAAAAAACAGTGAGTCCTTTAGAATCAAAATTAAACAATTATTTTTTTTTCTTTGTTTTTTTTTTTCAAACATTGCGTTTAAAACAAATTTTACATTTAGATACCAAACAATGAATGAATTACAATTTTGATAGCAAAATTGTTTAACATGCATACCAATCAGTACGATGATTTTTGTAATATTTTATTTTTTGTCTGGTTTTAGAACTCCGAAAGTAGAATTTTAGAGAGTATCCACATTCATGAAAAAGAAAGAGATGTAAATGGTAAAGGTACAGTAAGGCAATGGGATCAACGTGAGCAAGGCACGCAAACAGAATATAAAGTAACAACGCTTCGAAAGGGTGGAAAAATAGAGAGATATGCTACATCTTTTGAACATACCTTAAATTCACTACCAGAAGAAGATATATGTGGCGAGAACGAGACTGGTCAACTAGTGTTACAGCATCCTGGCAGCCCTAAAAACAAAAAGAGGCACAAAAAGAGGCACGAAAAGAAAAACAGACCAAAGTAAATGTTTAGTGTCCCTCTATCACAAAATTGCTCAATCAATACAAACTAAATAATTTACATCCAATGTGTAGAGATGAAGGTACCATATTGACTTCATATAGAAATGTATTTCGGAGCCAAATTAGGAATGAATACGAAATAGGAAAAGCGACGACCCAAGAATGTAACTCATTTCAACCGTGACTACATGTATATAGCAGTGTAAGTTTGTATATATACGAATGCTGTATCGACAAAAAGATACAGGCGTCGATGAAACGGTTAATGGTCCCAACATCCTCACTGTTATATACGCGAAGATCATAAATGGCACGATATGTAAGACACTAAAATGACTTTAAACAGTGATAGAAAGAAAACTTGATAAGACATATACATGAAAACGGACTAATAAGAGAAATATCATTTAAAGGTAGGAACCGACTAAAGACTAATATCGAGAGCGCAGAACTTGATTTCAAGAACTGGTATCATGGAGTGTTCCACTGGTTCGTTTCGTAAGACTCTGAAAAGAAAAACATAGCATCTCACCGAAGGAGGGCAAGACATCCTAGAAGTAAAAAAAACATTTTAGTGAATCTATTATAAAACCTCTTTTGTCAAAGATGACCCGAAATCACCCCTGTACACTGCGTTTGTAATCATGCCTCATGTTTGTTGTTGTTGTTTTTTTTTGTTTTGTTTTTTATATATATCTTATGTATAGCTCCAAACTATTTAAATTCATCTTTTATTTCGTTCTGTGAACAACACATAAATTAACTAGTTTGGTCTTAGCCTTATGTATTATAAGTCGTGTTGATTTCTTTCTAGTTCTAGTATAACGTCGCACCGAAAAAATGGCACTGGGCATGTGCCAACTTTCCAGCTTTGATGGTGGAGGCAAACCCCAGGCGACCCTTTACTTTGCATTACTTCAACATGAGCCGGCACTTTGGTGGTGTAAGATAGCTTAATGTCTTCCTCACAAGCGATTAAAAGTCAGTGACCTTGACCACTAGGCCAAAGAGGCCACCAAAGGTTTTGACGACATAGTCTTTTAATCAGTTATATACCGTATTTAAAAAGTCAAAAAGGGACGAAAAATTTAAATGCGAATCATATAAAAGTTTAAAAGGCATAATTAGACATTTATGTGTATGGAATCTCACCTTAACTGTTTACAGTTTTGAAAATAAAAAGCATTAACTTTGTCATCTAAATTTTCTTGATGCATCCTTTCAGCAAAAGCGTAGTATATTTAACTAATTAGATATGGATGATGCCAAAGAATATATTTACTGAAAATAAAGTTTCTAAACTACAATTGCACAGAAATCTTACAAAACATAGAAACACTTGATGGAAGTTCAAAAGGATGTACGAGCGTTTTTTTTCTTGTTTTTTTTTCATGATGTCCGCCATTTTGAAAAACGTTTCTGCAAATATTGCTGTCTAACTGCTGCTTTTTTTCAAAAAATAATGAACCATTTTACCTAGTAGATTCTCGTTTTTGCGAAAACTCTTTTCACCAATATATTTGGCATTAACAATTGGATAAGAAGGTAATTTCAAATATCTATTTCTTTTCCATTGGAAATACTATTGCCGGGTTATTATGCCATTATGTAAAAATGAAAGAGATTTTTCAAGTGACATTTATGCTTAGATATTACTGATATTACCGTGTATTCATATTAAACTGTAAGACCTGAAATCCCTGAAACATTAAGCGGGATCTTATATACTTTATAAAGTAGCATCATTTTTCAATTTTACAAAATTTCAGAAATCCTTAAACAGTGGGTTAAGATAATGCCCTATACAACTAAAACGAGTTAGGTGAACTGTGTTTTGTGCCCCCATTATGAGTGGAAGGGGCATTTAAATTTGGTCTTGTCCGTCCGTGCTTCTGAAAAAAAAATATAAATTCAAACCGAAATTCTAATGATAATAGAGTGAATGTGCAAAAAAATAAAGTCAATTATCAGGGCATCTTTTTTCCCGAAAGTCAGTCTTCGAACAGTCCGCTATACACTGGAAAATGACATTTGACGCGTTTTTAGTTGCCATTTATTTGCGAAATCGCTGGCTTTGTACTTCAGTTTTTGCTTTGACGTTTCTTGTTCAGTTACTTCGATAGGTTTTATAACTATAAAAAGTATAATATCACATAACTTAATCAAAGATATGATAATTAGTTTTTCACTTTGTTCAGGGCAACCAACTATCACTATTTACAATGTTTCAAAAAAGAGCATAATACAGCACACAGCACAGTATCAAAGCCGTCGTAATCACTCTTCTTCCAATACCAGTCTGTGAAATAATACTAGTAACTGTTAAAGTATTTAGATATCAACGTGTTCTCGTTAAATAGGAAGTTTACCATGTATGAATGTTTAGTAGAACAAACAAATCCTAATTTCTGCAAACAGTAATAACGGAATATAATTGTTCTAAAACTTCTACATAACATATACAAGTCGAACTAAAAATTTAACTTCATGGTGGTCCGTCCTACAAGGTTGCACATACCTCTAATAAAATACTTTCTGTTGTTAAATATTTTTATGTTTCTCGGTAAGAATTACGTATTAACAAATTTTGCTTAGCGTTGATCATTTTGAAAAGATTAAACACTTTATACTCCGGCTGAATAAATCTAAACAGAAAACAAAGTTTCTGTTGAAAAGATACTATTTGCTTTTCAATACGATCATAATTTAGCCGGCCTATTACGCGTTACAATGCGGCTGCTGCAGTTCTACAAGTAACAAAACCAAAGTGCATTGATCAGTGTTCAAGATGACTTAAAATAAAGGTGGTTGACCAGATTTTGGTCAACCAATGGATTTGTTCATAAATGAACCTAATGATCATATGGATTTATTTATGTTCACCGAGTTCACGTCTAATTTTCACTGGACGTATTTTTAAAATTTGATTTTCCTATCCTGGTTGCCTGACTAAGAGAGTATTAGTTTAATTAAGTTAATTCAACATGTTTCACCTCAGGGATAATATTAATATAAGTATAACAGTATTAAAGTTGTCAAGGATTTGCATTGACATGTAGATTCTCTTCAAAATTACTTAGAGATGCAATTTATAAAAGTCTTCCTACAACCCTTTATCTACAAATATAGGTTAGAAATAGATGAATTATGAAGCTACATACTGTTTTAAAACTTGCCTTCTGTGTCAGCTTGCTAAATTATCCCAGAATTAATCAAATGCAAATGTTAAACTAGAAATTGCATTAAAATCCAAAGAAGTAGTCCACCTTTTAAATACTTTATTGATAAAGGGAGGCAATTGCAAAATTTTATACAAAGCAACAAAACCACATTTCCAATAGAGATCTAAATCTATGTAATGGGTCTTTTTGTTCATTTGATAAGTTTCTACGAGACTATGTGAAAACTGAAAAACGTCATTAACGTCATTGCTCAAGTCTGAATGATCACCTATAATCAATAAGAAGGTTAAACTTTGGCTGATATTCATATCAAGAAGAATAACCTGAGTTTTCAATAGATACTTAAATGTTGATAAGAAATTGAATTGGCGAGAAAACTGGAAACCAAGTTCGATAAAGTTTGTTGATATGTTCACGGCTTGACATATTTTATAGAAAATATTTGTTCATTCAGACATGATACTTATGCCCAATTTCTGAGTACTTCAGATTCTCTTTCGTGTGAAAGGTCTTTCTTTCACTGAGACGCTACACGGTTATAATTCATAACACCTTTATTTCAAGGTGACATATACTTTAATTACATATTCATCGCCAATAAAGTTATGATCAATCTACGTAATATATTTCACAGATTGATTTTCTTAACTTGACGGAAGTTTGCTTTCGTTTTATTTGTTTATTAATGTCATATCCATATTTACTTTCTAATGTATTCATTCAAAGTATTTCAATATGATATTTTATGTCGTATAAGAATTACATTTGACTGTAATGTATTTTAGATAAATAGCATTAAATTCCCAACAACAATACTACTACAAATAAGCTATGCCTGCTAACTATGGCAAATTAATTCGTTAAATTAAATGTATCTAAAACCTGACTAAAATAACTGATAAATAAACTAAACTAAAGTAGTTTGTGATTTGTGTACTAGACTTGCCCGTCCAGTAAAAACAGTCTAATACAGCTAAGCGTGTTTGCACTAGTCACATGCTAAAATGGTAAAATTATGCTTCCTGCTATCTATTATTTTTTAACGGAGAGCGGTGGTCTTGAGGTTAAGGTGTCGGCCGCTCGATCCAGGGGTCATGGGTTCGAACCTTACTAGAGTCATGACCATGACTTCACACCAGTACTGGTTTCTCCAAGAAGCGGGATAGAGAATGGTTCCAATAAGCTTGACGCTTTCATCACATTCGAGCTAAAACAAATTTAGTATTTAACTAAACTATATATACATTTGTATATGATTAATATGATATGTATATAGAATTAAATTCTTAAAGAATTAAGGATCAATAGATAATGTAGAACATTCGCCAGTTTGATATGATGTTCCACGAAAACACATCAAATACAAACTTTAATGCGAAATCTTGTTATTATTAATACATACATTTTACGCCTCTGAATGCTCCTGATTTAGCCTTCATGAAAAAAGTCATGAGACGAATCGCCGTTTAATGTAATTCTGTACATTGTGCAAATAGATTGCTTGCCATTAGATTTCCATGACATAGTCTTCATATAATCGGCCGTTTTTAAATGCAGATATTAATGGAACTACCATGCCGGAAGTGATGCTTATATTACTATATTGTAAACGAGTTAGAAACAAACTGATACCTAATAGAGCCGTTTTAAAAGAAATGTTGGCATTTTAATATTTTGCCTAGATCTGTTGTCTACAATAAAATATGTGTATATGACGGAGATCTTGTTTGTTTGTTTGTTTTGGGTTTAACGCCGTTTTTTAACAGTATTTCAGTCATGTAACGGCGGGCAGTTAACCTAACCAGTGTTCCTGGATTCTGTACCAGTACAAACCTGTTCTCTGCAAGTAACTGCCAACTTCCCCGCATGAATCAGAGGGGGAGGACTAATGATTAAAGACACAATGTCGTTTATCAAATCGTCACGGAGAACATACGCCCAGCCCGAGGATCGAACTCACGACCCCATTATCCGTAGACCGACGCTCTACCTACTGAGCTAAGCAGGCGGTATGACGGAAATCTGTTATCAACCACAGAAATATTTGTCTAAGGTCACCTTACTGTGGATTCGAATTATGGACTTCTTCCATGTAAGGAAATCATCCAGCTGGCTTAAAGAAAGTCACCATATGCCGGTGATATGAAGTATTTCGACCCCAATAGAATAATGACCCCCCGGTCATTATTCGCTAGAAAAAGTGACCCTCCGGTCATAGTATTATGACCTCCAGATCTTAGTACTATGACTCCCCCACGTGAAGTAAACTGAACATCAAGAAGAATATTGACTCCCATACAAAAACGACCCCCGGTCACTTGGTCAAATTTAGTGATAACTCATGTATCTAAGGCCTAATTGCTGCATTTTATGCCCCCACTCGGGGGAGGGGGCATATAGATTTGCCCTTGTCCGTCCGTGCGTCCGTCCGTCCTTCCGTTTGACCATAAGCCCCAGATACCATCACTTGACACAGAAATCAGAGCATTCCACAACGGGAAAAGGGATTCTATTTCTAGACGCTGTATCTTGGTGTATACATTTTTTTCAGGAAAATAACAATTCACAATACGTTCACAAAACACACCAGTGTCAATAATCCCTGCAAACTTCGGTATGAAGTAATTCTTCAGAAGAAAACTGCACAAGAAACTTCTAGCATAGAACTTAGTATTAATAGAAGTTGCAATACTTAGCAGTGGCAGTAAAGTACGGTAGCGGCAACAATAGAAAGTAGTAGTAGTAGTAGTAGTAGTAGTAGTGGTAGTGGCAGTGGCAGTGACAGTTGCAGTAGCAGCAGCAGCAGCAGCAGCAGAGGAATAAGTGACAGCAACAACAGCAGCTGGAGGAGAAGAGATAGATGTACAAGACGTATTAGTGGAAGCAGGTATAGTAGTATCAGTAGTAGCAGTTGTAGTAGTAGTAGTAGAAGTAGTAGTAGTAGTAGTAGTAGAAGAAGAAGTACACGTAGTAATAGCAATAGAAGTAGCGGCACCAGTAGTAGTAGTACAATCAAAATGTTAACTATTGGCAATGGAGGGTATTAGAGTTGTAGATCTAGTAAAATTGTCCGTTAGGTTTGGTGGGGATCACATTTTAATAGATATTATCGTCGAAAGTCTTTTTAGGAGCCGGTGTTTTACACGGAAAGAGTAACTTTTTTAAATAGAATAATGTCCGGGAATCGATATTGTATGAGAGTTCGAATGTAGTAATTTCGGCAGTGAGTATTTTACATGGAAGGAGTCACTTTTTCTATAGAATAATAACCGGGGTCGTTATTCTATGAGATTCGAAGGGAGTCATCTTTAGGGAGTCAGTATATTACTTGGAGGGGTCAGTTTTTCTATAGAATAATGACCGGGGGGTCGTTATTCTATAGAGTTTTCAAAGGGAGTCAGTTTTTTATAAGGGGAGTCAATATTTTACAGGAAAGGAGTCACATTTTCTATAGAATAATGACCGGGGGGGTCGTTATTCTATGGGGGTCGAAATACTTCATTACACCGGCTTTAATCTTAAATAGCGCACAAAGAGAAATCTGAGGTCTTCATGAACCTTTAAAAAACTGGATAGTTGTCTCATACCATATGATAATTTTGTTGATACGTTTAACCAAACAAAAAAAAAACCTTACTTTAATAATACAACAATAAAACAACGTGTAAACAATCGAAGGGAAATAAATCAAGACTTGAGAATTACAAACGATGCATGCAGTGACCGGCCATACAACGATGCATGAAATTTATTTGAATCCTGAAGCCATATCTTAACTATTACCAGCATAAATAAAAACTAAATGTACGAAAGTTCGCAGAAGTGTGAACCTTTGTTTTTTTGTTAACGATTTAATATGGCTTTCCTAGAAATTGACGACAAAATAGCATGATATATTGTATTACTTTTGCCCCTATTTTCACGGAAGTTTTGCAACACTGATATTTATGATAATTTAGTTTTACTTGTTTAAGCCGTATCGTATTCAGTGTAATAAATGATGTCTGTTGAATTTTTCTTTAGATCTTCCCCCGCCACCACCCCCCCCCCCCCCCCCCCCCCCCCCCCACGCATCTTGCCAAATTATTTGTTCAATTAATTATGCTGCTGGGGCCGTATTCATAAAGCATCTTAAGTATAAGTTTTGAAGATTTTACTTAAGTTTGTGGTGATTTCAGCTTAAGTCTAAGTAAAAACTTAAGTCCTACTCATACAACAGCTTAAACTTAAGATAATTAAGAAATGACTTATGTCAGAAAACAAAATTGCGCCGTGAGTACGATTAAAATGTTGTTTTTCAGATAAAAGCACTTTAAACATAATTGTGCATGTTGTATCTGTCTGAAATAATGTTGTTTTTTAATGTTTTCGTCCACAATAAAAGCCAAGAATTACGTATTAAGTTGTTTTATGAATAACAAATATGTAAATACTATGATCGTCATGCCTCAATATCAGCTTAAAGTCAGAAAATCAGTTGGTTATCTTTAACGATATTAGTTCTTTCACGGCGGTAGTATTGTACAGAAGGAGTTATGGCGATGCCCTACTGTATGCCTTAATTTTCCGTTTTGTCCTCATATGTTTGCTCTGTGTGTGTATGTGTATGTGTGCGTGCGTAAGTGCGTGTGTTTGTCTTTTGGTCGTGTGGATGTCCGCATGCTGTAGGCTTCGATTTGGGGAGGCTACGATTTTGGAACCTGACATTCCGTGTTGAATATGTATAAAAATAATGTTGGAAATCAATATTTTAGTGTGTGAAATTGTAAGGCAATATGCGCTAAAACGAATATCAGAATATCCCTTCTAGATTTTAGCACTAGTTTTCTAAAGATGAATGATCTGTCTTAATAACAAATATCTGTAGGCGACCCTCTTTAAAGTTGGCATTGAATTCGAAAGCCAATTTATTTGTTCAAAAGATTCTGTAAATCTTATCATGTATCCGATTCCTTGTAGAATATTGTTCGCACATTAGTCCGTCAGATCATCGTATCCGACTAGTCTATTTCACACAATTAAAGGCTTTTTATGCAGCTTGGCACCAATATTTGCCCTAGTGAAAGAAACATTCAGCCATTTTATTAAAATGCAAAACTGCCACAAGCTGTATCTGTTTCTGATTTCTTAACGGTGAAGGAGCTCATTTTATATAACGATTTGCTCAGACCTAAAATACCGCTAAAAGTTCAAATCCGCCTCTGATTACTCGTGTACCAAACTACTATACAACTTCATGCACGTGAATGGAGAAAAATAGCATTTAACGTAGATCTAAATAAAACTATAATGTGTTTACAAAAAAAACTTATTATAAATAATTATACAAAACACTTAAATCTGCAAAATATCGTTATTTTGGATAGTATCATGGGATGGCCTATTTTAACATGACAAGACAGTATCATAATATGTGTTATAATAACAGGATATGTGGATGTGTTTCAGTACACTTTGTAAGCCTTTTTCGGTTGGCAGTGAATTATTTTCCGGCTTAAGAATAAAAAAGATAAAAGCACTGGTGTTTTGGATTCGACCGTTTTGTTTAAAATGATTTTTTTTTAAAAAAACAGGAAGTTTTGAAAAGATATGATACATAATTTCTACGTTCTTAAGTGTTTGATATGTCATACTCGGCTTTGAGTACCTTAACTTTTAGGAAGATTAAAAAGAGCAGGAGAAAGACAATTGAACTCATTCTGATTGCAATATTTATTAGAAGCTTTTTCATGTTGTAGGTGTTATCAATATTTTAATATTTCACAGTACATGTATCACTTCGTGTCTTTTTTTTTGGCTTTGCAGGTCTATCGCTTTTGTCTGGTTAGAGTATTACCAAAAAGTGCCATAAAATATGCAGACTTCAAGGTCTTTTTTTATAATCGACTAAATGTGATGAAAATGTGGTGATTGAAATGTTGATAGCTGATATTATATCAGTACGATTGCGTTCAGTAAACGACCACGTTTAGTGAAATATTACACAATATCACGTAATGGATCTATTACTTGACAAATACAAGCGTCTGCATTTAAGACTACGTTTCAACCAGAATGTTATAAGACAGAGGGACACAAAGCTTATAAAGCCTGCTGGTGGCAAGTGTTTTGCCTTTGCAACCCGTACAGGCCAAGATCAGCACTGTTCGCTATTCAATCAGTAAATTTACAGTGAACACCCCTTCAAATGATAAATGGTACAGCCAAAATTGAAAGATAGACCAGTCCATTTTAGAAACTTAGCAGTGTAAAGGTTAAGCAGCTACCTGCATGATACGTTGAAAAGTAGGAACTTGTGACGACGATATTAGCTTGATCAATTTTTGAAAATTGAAATTCAGATGTTTGCGACAATATAACATCTAGTATAAAGGAGATATAATTTATAAAAAAAGACATTTGCTTGGTAAGTTGTAGTATCACTTGAATCGAAGCAATATCATTTGCTGAGTAAAACTGCTGGTATCTTAAAAAAAATAATGTTATCCAAATCTCACAAAACGCAAAAAAAAGCAAACACTAATAATCAAATACACTTCTACTTAAAGTTAAAAACATATAACGAAAAAGAACAACGCGATTCATGTTTTGAAAAAGGAGATAAAATCTTTTTTGAAAGTGCATGCGTCGAGATTAAAAAAACTGCATTTTAAAGATGTAATCAAAACAAAACTGTCAAAATCTTATCTTGACTATTTTTTTTTTTTTTTTTTTTTTGCAATTACAACAACACACGGGCAATAAAGACTGTTTTAAAGGGTATTCACATTTATTTCAACATTTATGACTAAAGGAAAATAATAGAGAGTCTAAATACATACTTATTCATTAAAATTTTAAAATGCATGTCCTTTTTGGAGTTGCTCAACATTATTCGAGTTGTATTTCAAGAAGATAATCATTCGAAAATGTGATTTAGAGTATCTTTATTGAGAAAGATTATTTGAATTTCGAAGTTAAAGTTTGTAAACGCAAAAACATGTACTGATCATTGCAAATTACAATGTTGTGGTATATAATATACGGTATGTGGAATGAACAATCAGCTATGAATATATTAAAGGGAAACAATTGTCTTTAGTGTACCATGCATTCATTACATTATTATTATATAATAAACGAAGTCAATGATAATTCAACAGAAATCCAGTCATTACAGTGTAAGATTTATCATTTCGCAGTCGAAAAAATCATGATTTTAGTGATTCGTGCCGATGATATTATCATGGTCATCTTATTTACTTATTCTTGTTCTGCAGACAGATACCAAGCTAACATGGGGTCATTAAAATGTTATCTATTTGTGGATCGGATACTTTAACTTTGAAGTATTGATAGCTTTATATAATACGCATACTGTTGAATCTGTTAACTCATATTGCGAGGTACCGACAACCGAAATTTGACTTAAAATGCCACATGCATTTTGTTCATAATTTTTGTAATAATTGCACGCATGATCACGTATTTATTTATGTAAACAATTTTCGCATCGGCACACCGAGACGTAAATATGTAGGAATTTGACTGAGGGAACTTCTAAGTTGTTTCGACACAACCGAAGTGTAAGTATGTCGAATTTGACTTAACCGGATTTAGAATACAAACATTAAGAAGGTATTTTGACTAGACATGTGACATTCTTCAAGATAGGCGGCATTTCGAGGTAAGCGAGCTTGAGTTAATGAGTTTCAACTGTAATGTTCATATTCATTTAGTAATACTTAACAAGAAACAAATTTGACAAAACATAAACAAAAATTAACGTGACGACTGCCATTTCAATATATTTTAAAAGTCATTAGTCAGCTTTGATAAGAACTCCGGTAAATTTCGAAAAGTTATCAAGATTTATTGACCATGTAATCAAATCTTTGACATACACCTCGTCTCCGGCTTCAGCATGGATCACAGTGCTGTCTGCTCCTGGTTCGTGAACTCCGTTCCCGGTCCAAGGGCGTCCGATTGCTTTCCCGTTATGATATACTCTTATCCGAGTTTGGCCTGTTGGACCACCAACAATATTGCATACAAACAGGTATATCCCGCTGACTGGACAGGTAAAGACTCCCGTGGTAGTACTGTACGCGTTGCCAACGTTGGTGATTACTGTATCGAATTTTGCGACGTTCTTGCCCTCTGAACTCGGTATGTTTCTGCTCAACTTGCCTGAGAAAGCAACTTGTTTCTTACTGTTTTGCATTTCAACTGAAAAGAAATTATGATTAGGACATTACACTTCTCTTCATGTTTTCTGTCGATAACAGAAATAAAATATTGGATGACTGTGATACCTTCACAAAGATTACCAAATGTAACTTCACTAATTACACGGAAGAATCTGGGGATGAAATGATAAAGTTAGAGTTAAACCTGTCTTAGAGGTCACCAATATTAGCAGCCACTTGCCTAAGATAGCCAGTCAGCCAACATTTAAATTGACTTTTTGTTTTAATTTCAAATTGTCTTTAGCAACCTCTTTACATAAGCAGCCATATTGTGGCTCTCCCTTAATTTGCAGCTAAATATGTGTTTGATTGTATTATTAGTCGATATTCTTGACTGACATAATTCAACAGAAATTTTTTATGTCAATGCTAAGTTACAAAAACGAAAAAAAAAAAAAATAATAAAATAATTAACAAGTTGAAGAACCAGTAAGCCTCCAAAGCGCTTTTCCCTTTCTCTAACATAGCCACGTTATGATAATGTGTGACGTAGCTTGTACACAAGTTCATGTATTTATTTTGCAAAATCATTTCAACTGACAAATATAAAAGAAATGTATGTTCAAAATATTTTCTTTCGTAAAATATAAGTTTTCATAGAATGTGTTTGTTTATTCATTTGTATGTCTATTGATATATTTAAATTAGTGAACAATGGAACATTTTATGGATTCTAAATGTTTGCATTTACTTTAATTGACCAAAATTGACCCACTTGATTTTCTTTAAATTTAACGCATATAAGCATTTGAATCAAAAGTAAGCAACATACATGTACAATGATGCTTATAAATAATTTTAATTTAACATTTGGGTTTAGTAGAATCAATTAAAACGAAATTACCTGTCAGTCTGTCAACACTTGACTGTTGACTTTCAACTTGGTCCTGTAGGCTCCGAACCCGCGTCTCTAACTCAAGCCTCAGTGTCTGCTCCTGTGTGTTAAGTTCTAGTAAACGAGCGTAATTGGCATTGCAGGTATTACCATCGGAATCCTCCGAGGCTCGAGCCCCTGCAGCTGAAAATAGTAAGGCGATCCAATAACACTTCATCCTCGAATATTTTGCTAGACTAGTACACAGATATCTTATGAACTGTTAACTTCAAGCTCGTTAACGATGCAAGTGGTACATTGCTGTTATCTTGTGATTGCAATCGAAGATAGATCTAGCGCTCTTATTGTTATGTACGACATACGACACCACTACATGCAATCTTTAGGCGAAATGTTGATGTATTATTTTGTCCTAACATTATTGGTTGCGTTTTGCTGTTTATCTAATATTTTTTGACATCCTAAATTAATTTTATGATATCTTTATTTCTTATTTTTTGTATCGTTATAAATATTTTGTGATATTTGTGAATACAGTGTATTTACTGATATCATTAATTATAATCTAAGGTATAATCAAATATTTTTGATATCCAAAAATAATTTAAAGATATCATAAATAATTTAAAGATATCATATATATTTAAGGAAAATTATAAGAAATCATAGTATTGATTATATCTTTTAGCGGGGAAAAGCTTTAAATTCAGACCTTGTGTTATGCGGTACTCATGCTGCTCAAATACCTATGAAATCAACGTCGTATTTGAGTTATAATCACAGTTAGGAATGAATTAAGTGCGACCTGAAAAATAAACGATAAAAAAGAATGGTTCTACATTGCTCATTTGAGTAACAGTGATCTTACGGGCAAGATCAAGGTCACAGTGGCTCATTTTTGCACAGTGCCCTAACTTAAGTACATCTAATACATCGCCTGCCCGCGTAGCTCAAAGGGAGCGCAGATCTACAATTCACAGGGTTCGGAGTTCGATCGCTGGACCAGACATATGTTCTCCGTAACTATTTGGTAGCAGGCATTGGATCTGAAACCTCCAACTCTGATTCATGTGGAAAGATTGTCAGTAGACTTGTGGAGAACAAGTTAGTACTGGTACAGAATCCTGGAACTCTCGTTATTTTAAATTCCCGCCGTTACATTACTGACATGATATTGAAAAAAAAACGACGCAAAATCCAAAACAAAAAACAAATTAATTCACATACCATGGTATTGTTCTATGGAGATACGGAACAGTATTTGACATCACATTGTTTCCGAAACCAAGAGCAAGTAAATGTTCAATAAATAGACCGATCATCCCAAACTCTCACAAGTAACATACGTACACAATGTACAAAAATGATCGTCATTGGTGAAGAAGATTTTCATGATAAAATCGGACGTTTTTGCTTAATTAAGAGCACGTAACTCTAGATAAATCAATCCGACCTTCCGTATACCAGGTAGATAGGTTTCTGGCATGAAAGAATTCCACGCCCATAGAGGTTAAAAAATACCAAAAAAAATCTCGTTTTCTGATAAATCAAAGGCACATAACATTTGACCGATACAGTCCATAGCCTAATTTAAACGACGTCAAAATGGTACACACAATTTATATGAATATAGAAATATAAGTGATAGAGTATAGATGTACGTAACCGTGATAGTTTAGCTAAACTGCATTTTTACTGGTCCGATTCTATTCGCATAATCAACATTGACCATGAAGATGTTGCTTAACATGCTTTCACTCGCAAACTTTCAAACCAAAATCTTTAACCTTTGATTCTGCCTTTGCGATCAGTGCAGACCAAGATCAGCCTGCACATACGTACTTCTGGTAAAGGAAAGACTGTCACCATTTTGGGTTGTGGGAGTGCTGCAGGACAAGCTATCCCTCCTTACTTGGTCTTCCCCGGACAGCGCATGAGAGAAGAACTGTTACACGGAGCTTCTCCTGGAGCTGATGGCACCATCAGTGAATCTGGGTGGTCAAACGCATCCATTTTCAGACACTACATTGAAAATCATTTCTTGAAATTTGCTCCTGGTCATAATGGACAGAAGATTCTTCTTGTACTTGATGGCCACAAGTCTCATGTCAGCGTTGGTTTGTCTGAATGGGCTCTTCAGTATGGAATCATCATCTTCATTCTTCCTCCCCACTGCAGCCACATTTTACAACCAATGGATGTTGGATGTTTTGGACCCTTTCAAAGAATTTATGATGCACAATGCCACAAACTAATCAGGCAGTCATCAACAATCATTACTCGATACAATATCTGTGAAGTTGCTTGTCAGGTGTACACTAAAGCCCTCTCATCTGAAAACATTCAGTCATCTTTTCGCCGCTCTGGTATCTACCCTTTCAGTGTTGATGCAGTTCCAAAGGAGAAGCTATTGCCAGCTGAAGTTTTTCAGAGTGAGAGTACTGACGCAATAAATGATGCTGACAGCCAAGAAACAGTGGAAGGTGGAATTATGGTTGATCAGTTGAGAACTGAAGAGGACACTATTACAGACCTATTTGAAAAGAAAGAAAATGATCTGAAGAAGGTCAAAAGTGAACATAAAAGCAAACAAAGGAAAACAATGAGTAAAATAGTGGCTGGAAAAGAAATTACTGAGGAAATAGTTGCCAAGATGACTGAACACGAGAAGAACCAAAAGAAACCTAGCCAAAATAAGCATGATAAACTGAAAAGTATGAAAAAAGATAAAGTAAATGTAATAGTTTCAGAACCATTGCCCCCAAAACCTGGTCCTTCACATATCAACTTGATTCCGGATACTGATACAGATGACTCAATGATTGATGAAGATGAGTTATGCTGCCAATGTAAGAGATACACTCCAGAGGAAGTTTCCGGGAGCATCTCTATCATTTTTGTCAAGTGGGGACGTTGTGATAATGTTATCAGGGGCAAAACATGCAACCATTGGGTGCATTTGTCATACTGCACACCAGTTCGTGTTCTGAGAAGAAGTGATTCTTTCCTTTGTCCATGTTGTGACAAGGAAGAATAAAAAGACACCCACAATAAACTTGTTTAAAAACTATGTGCATAGATAAAACTGTTAAAGTTTACATATTTAGTGTTTAAAAGTTTATTTCATGTTCTTGAAAGATTAAAAACTATTTTGACAATGGACCATAAAAACACATAATTAATTTTGAGTGCCTAATACTAAAACTCAACATGATTTACTTCCCCTGTGTGACGTCACCGGAATTAGGATCATAACAAAATGGCGGAAGTTTTTGACAGTTCAGTTTGTTATTAACTTGTAACATTCATGCTACAATCGCAAATTTGAGGAAAATTGATGCAAAATATTGGAAAAAGATTTATTTATTCAGGTAGGTGAGCATTATTTGTTTACTGTATATATTTTCTGCATTTCTTTACCATTATTTCTTATCCCCACGGAATTAGGACCCTCGAGGATATATGAATACTGCAGTCAGTAGACTCATTAGTGGTAATTCCAAATCTTATGTCTGATTAAATTTACTATTCAGATCAAAATAAAGTTTGAACTGTTTAACTTATTTATTTGCATACCCTACATAGCGGAAAAAAAGAAACTAGCCAGGCGTAACAAGATCTACTTAAAAGACAAAATCTTTACTGCGATTTATTTACTTCATTTTAGATCTGGATTTTCAAATGGAAATTTCGAAATATGATCAACTTGATCTATTTGGTAAAAAAAGAGATTTCTCGAAACAGACAACGCAAAGTTTTATATAGAGCATTGAAACCTGAATATTATATTTACTTTATAGTAAAGTTACTATATATAGTAATTTATACGGTCCTATTTTGACTGCATTAAGAGCCATGTGGAATGACTGTGCATTTTTTGACGACACGCACCATATATTACCTTGTCATTACGTCATGCATACCTTTTAAACATAACATGTTTAATCTAGTGGGTTAATGTTGATCAGTTACTTCAGAAAACAGCAGTAAATCAATTCATTAGTACTATAATTTTAAACCATGTCGCGTCCTCTCATGAACAGAGAGTCGAATTAAGTCTTCTTTCTTGTGCCACCCCCTCCCCCACCTCCCCTACTTAGAGTTGCCCATGTCCGTCCGTCGTTCATATTTTAAAAAGGTATTTGACCCAGTCATCAAAACGGGATTGTTTTTCAGCAACGGAAGTTGTGCACCAGGGGTTTTATTTG
>NW_026462132.1:0-50176 GCF_021730395.1 Mercenaria mercenaria | reverse complement strand
CATTGAAAAATATGGCCTCTAGGGATGTCACAAGGTTTTTCTATTTTTAGACCTACTGACCTAGTTTTTGACCGCATGTGACCCAGTTTCGAACTTGACCTAGATATCATAAACGTGAACATTCTGACAAAATTTCATCAAGATCTCATGAAAAGTATGGCCTCTAGAGAAGTCACAAGGTTTTTCTATTTTAGATCTACTGACCTAGTTTTATACATGTGACCCAGTTTCGAACCTGACCTAGATATCATCAAGATGAACATTCTGACCAACTTTCATACAGATCCAAAGAAAAATATGGCCTCTAGAGAGAACACAAGGTTTCTCTATTTTTAGACTTACTGACTTAGTTTTTGACCGCATGTAACCCAGTTTCGAACCTCACCAATTTTCATGAAGATCCATTTTTTCTTTTGTTGTTGTTTACCAGCTGAAGAGCAGATTTACATTATTACGACTTAGTTTACCGTTTAAAAGCATATAAAATTTCCAAAAATATGTTCTTCAACCATACAGTGCTCTGAAGGGTAAGCGACAAATATACATTCTTTAACGATACAGTGCTCTTTTGGGTAAGAACCAAATATACGTTCTTCAACAATACAGTGCTCTTTTGGGTATTGCAAAAAGAGTCCTAACTTTTGCCGACATGCCAACAACGTTCAAATGTTTTTTAAAAATAATCAGTAATGACTGATATGACCAATAAGATCGATTTTATTGATCACCTTTATAATTTTATTGGGATAACCCATATATTGTCTTCAAATCTACTAAGTCTTATGTTTGTCTCATAAGGCTTGATTATGCATGAACTGAATTTAAAAAGGCCTGGGTTTTCTCAAGAATACTTAAATTATGCAAATGTGATAGTTTATTAATCTATACTGATAACAAGAGTTGTCACTATTGGTGACAAATGCCCCAGCAGCGCCTAGACCTTTGACCTGGTGACCTTTGACCTGGTGACCCAAAAGTCAATAGGGGTTGTGTACTCAATAAGTACTATCAGCATGTGAAGTTTGAAGGTCCTGGGTGTAGTGGTTCGTGAGTAAAGTGTCTTCATGCAAAAGGTTAACATTGGCCCCTGTGACCTTGACCTTTGATCCCAAAGTCAGTAAGGGTCGTGTACTCAGTAAGTACTACCACCATGTGAAGTCTGAAGGTCCTGGTTGCAGTGGTTGCGAGTAAAATGCCTTCATGCAAAAAGTTAACGTTGTGACGAATGAACGAACCAACAAACAAATGGATGGACAGTTGAAAACTAATATGTTTCACTTCGTGGGTATAAAACAAGAGCTGTCGGTGGACAGCGCGCTCAACTATTCTCAGTGCTTGATAGTATAATATAAGCTATGAGTAAAACTTTAACACTACAATAAGCGTATTCTAAGTCGAAAAGGGGCCATAATTCAGTCAAAATGCTTGATAGAGTTGCCTCCTCCTTTTAACAGACTGGGGTCATGATGATAAACAAGTATGCAAAATATGAAAGCAATACCTCAATGGACTTTGAAAATATTTGGGGTGCAACACAAACTTTAACATTTATTCTAAGTCGAAAAAGGGGCCATAATTCAGTCAAAATGCTTGATAGAGTTGCCTCCTCCTTTTTACAGACTGGGGTCATGATGGTAAACAAGTATGCAAAATATGAAAGCAATACCTCAATGGACTTTGAAAATATTTGGGGTGCAACACAAACTTTAACATTTATTCTAAGTTGAAAAGGGGCCATAATTCAGTCAAAATGCTTGACAGAGTTCCCTCTTCTTTTTAACAGACTGGGGTCATGATGGTAAACAAGTATGCAAAATATGAAAGCAATATCTTAATGGACTTTGAAAATATTTGGGGTGGTACGCAAACTTTAACATTTGTGTAACGCTCACGCTAACGCTAACATTCACGCTAACTCTCACGCCGACACCGGGGGCAGGGATAGCTCCCCTATTCCTCGAACAGTCGAGCTAAAAAATCGCACCAGTTCATAACAGTTTATGTAAGGATTATTATAGTTATACTAGTACTATGGAATAAAAAACAACATCATTTAAATCTTTGATAGTTTGTTTTAATTTGCAGTACAATAACTAGTTCTTGTTCAAAACACGATCAAATGATCAATAATCAACTTTGTATTTGTTTCAATTACGAATGCTAATTGTGCAAGCTGCTACCGTTTTGACATTTTTTAATTGGTGCCGACTTATCTTATTGAATACTTCACAGTTTAAAAAGTTTTGCAATTATAGATAACATGGTCGTTAATTGGCACATGATCACTTGCTAATCTCCTGCGGCGTAGATTGCAAATTCGGTAACCATGGTAGTGATGTTTGACACTTGTAGGTTTTACATGTTTGGACAGAAGTACTAGTATCTATTCCTGTAGATCTCACGATTTTTTTCCCCAAAAATTGAAAATCCATGAATTTACATCCCCATAAAACAGCCATTTTGGCCCAAACCACAAATTCCGTGCTGATTAAATTAAATTATTTCACAGTAGAGTCACAACTGTTGCCTTTAGGGTGTTAACAAACTTTTTCTTTGATTGACCATGTGACCTAGGTTTTAACCTCAAATGACCCAGAATAAAACTGAGCCTAGAGATCATCATGACAAAAATTCTGACCAAGTTTCATAGAGATTGAGTCACAACTGTGGCCTCTAGAATGTTTACAAGCTTTACCTTTGATCTGGCCTACTGACCTAGTTTTTGATTTTGACCCCACATGACCAAGTTTTAACTTTGACCTAGAGATAATCAAGACAAAATTTAATTTTCTGACAAAGTTTCATAAATATACGGTCACAACTGTGGCCTCTCGAGTGCTCACAAGCTTTTCCTTTGATCTGGTCTACTGACCTACCTTTTGATCCCACATGACCCAGATTTGAACCTGACCTAGAGATCATCAAAACAAACATTCTGACCAAATCTCATAAAGTTTGAGTTACAACTGCGGCCTCTAGAGTGTTCAAAAGATTTTCCTTTGATCTGGCCTACTGACCTAGTTTTTTACCCCACATGACCCAGATTCAAACTTGACCTAGAGATCACCAAGACAAATATTCTGACTAAGTTTCATAAATATTGGGTCACAACCTTGGCCTCTAGAGTGTTCACAAAGCTTTTTCCTTTGACCTAGCCTACAGACCTAGTTGACACTACATAACCCAGTTTCGAACTTGACTTATCAAGACAAATATTCTGACCAAGTTTCATGAAGATTGGGTCATAAATGTGGCCTCTAGAGTTTTCACAAGGCAAATGTTGACGGACGCCACACGACAGACGGTCACAATAGCTCACCTTGTTGACCTGTCACAATAGTTCACCTTGGTGAGTTTACATGTAAGCTACAAAATCTGACAATCAATTTCCAGGCTACCTGATATGGAGTTTCAAGTATTAAAATGCAAAATGTGTGAAAATACGCTGGTAAAGTTTTATACAGGTCTTGTTAAAAACTTAATGATCAGAAATACATTGTAAAATATATTTTAATGAAAAACAGTATGTATTTATTTTTTTTATGCGAGCTATACATTTTACATTTCATACAAATGTAATTTAGGACGCTGGGTCCCGATACCAGCTATTAGCTAAGCCTGATTCATTGGTATTTACTCCCCTTGAATTCTCTTCAATATAGAGGTACGCGAGTGTCAAGAAACGAGTTATGTGACCCGGTGAAGTTCCTACGCCTTTAACATGAACAATGAAATGGGTCCAATCGCTAAGGGGACTATGTTTTGGACTAGCTGACAAACAAAATAGAATGTGCTTTGTTAAAACGTAGAGCTGGTGAGACCAAATGTCTCATATATAGAATTTTCCTCTGGCTGCCTTGCCTAAATGATTCGTGTACCAATGATTCGTAAATGTTTTCAATTATGAGCTAGATAATTTCAGGGATCAGACAAATCACCAAATGTTTCAAACTAACAATCTTCAATTAATAATATAAGCTCAAACTCCTATAGGCTGGAGACTCTATACTTGACTTGTCTTTTTGTTGAAGTTCCCATCAGACAATGTCTTTGAATCAACAACATACAAGTCCTATCGCATAAATGCTCGGCCTCTGTCCTCTTAATTGAAGTTGCAACTCAATATGATTGCCCTGATTCCTGGATGCTCAGCGCCCATATGCTATCACATGTAGCATTCAACTACCATATAGGTATATCCCCGATGCCTTGGCTGTACTTCGCCAATTACGCTGAACCGTCTATAAGCTGAAACTCTCAGTAGATTACCAAACACTGGGTCTCTGTCTCAGCTTTCCGATGCTCAGGCTTAGTTGCTATCATCTATAGCATTCAACTACCCTTAAGGTAAAACTTCTATGCGCTGGCCCTATAGCTCGAAACCTGGTTGAAATTCTACAACTCTTCTTTAGGGTACGAACTTCCAAAGTCTTCTTTTTAATAATTTATCTGCCCTGACAGGGTAATAGTCTCCTTATCAAGGTACAGGGATAAATTATTAGTTGAATTCTCAATGTGTCTTCTTCAACCGCTGGATACCAAAGTAGCTCTCTGTCATCAATCTACCTATTTATACCCCAGCAGACGTGCTATTTTTAGAACTTGTTTCTGATTGGTCCCAATTCAAACATAATGTTTTACAATGAGTACTTGCTCTATCAAATATCTGGTTCCCTTTAACTTTTGTATATGACAATGTGAGAAGCTGGGACCCAGCCATCCACATAATGAACCTAAATCAGTCACAAACTAGAGCTATCACTAAAGGTGATGAATGTACCCCCCGCATGCACTGACACAGTACATTGCAATTTGACACACACAAGATTGCATAATTAAGTCGACTGTATGTATATAGACTGTATGTATACAGTTTAGTAACAAAAAACAAAGTCCCATAACTATGCAGAATATTTATCTAAAAGAATGTAATATGCACCATGCACAACTAGGGTTGGTACTGATTACTTGTGTGAAGTTTCATTAAATTGTGTGCAAGGGTTCGGAAGATTAGGCGCGCACAAGACTGCATATGCAGACTGTATGTACATAGTATGTTAACAAGAAACAAAGGCCCATAACTCTGCAATTTTTGTCGTTGAAAGAACCTAACATGCCCCATGCACAACTACTGTTGTTACTGATCACTTGTGTGAAGTTTCATTAAATTGTGTCAAGTGGATGAGGAGAGATGGTGTGCACAAGATTGTGTCTATGTATATAGTATAGTAACAAAAAACAAAGTCCCATAACTCTTCAATTTTTTTCCCCGAATGAACCTAACATGCCCCATGCACAACTACTGTTGTTACTGATCACTTGTGTGAAGTTTCATTAAATTGTGTCAAGTGGATGAGGAGAGATGGTGCGCACAAGATTGTGTCTATGTAAATAGTATAGCAACAAAAAACAAAGTCCCATAACTCTGCAAGTTTTTTTTTCTGAAAGAACCTAACATGCCCCATGCACAACTACTGTTGTTACTGATCACTTGTGTGAAGTTTCATTAAATTGTGTCAAGGGGATGTGGAGAGAAGGTGCGCACAAGATTGTGTCTACTGACAGACAGACAGACGGACGGATGGACAGACAGACGGACGGATGGACAGACAGACAACCTGAAACCAGTATACCCCCCCTTACAACTTTGTTGTCGGGGGGTACAATGACCCAAATTCTATTATTTACCACAATTCAACAATAATTATAGCAATGACAACCTGAAAAGAGAGTCAAGCACTATCTGTACTTTATCAATTTATCAAACATACAAATTATCCTGACAGCGGGGTAAACAAAGATCGATTTTCTTAATTTTTTAGTCGGGGGGAAATGTTTGGTCTTTTTCTATCCCCATATATAGGACGCATCGGTCCTTCGAGACCAGAATCTCGAAAAAAATGTGCGTCTTATATTCATAGGATGACGGTATATCAAACTCCTTTTAAATAGAAATACTCAAATTCTTCACTCCAGATACGAAATATAGAATACACTTATTGACCAGAAAGTCATTCAGTTAGTGCTTTACTACATGACATCAAAAGCTTTGACGATAGCAAAACAAGACTTAGTGTTGCAGAGCTCCAGATAAGATGCGTATTTGCGTAAATATGTTTTGAAATTTACAAAAAACGCATTTAAAATCAAACCTACGCGTACTGATACGCATTGAAAAAACGGGATACGTATTTTACTCGATTAAAGTGCGTAATCCAACTTTACCGTAAATCAAGCACATCCTTTTTGTAATCGAGTACAACAAACAACAAGAGGACCATGATGGTTCTGAATCGCTCACCTCTTCCCACATGACCCAGTTTTGAGTATGACGTCGTTTTTTCTATTATTTGACATAGTGACCTAGTTTTTGAGCTCATGTGACCCAGTTTTGAACTTGACCTAGATATTATCAAGATAAAAATGCTGACCAATTTTCATGAAGATCCATTGAAAAATATGGTCTCTAGAGAGGTCACAAGGTTTTTCTATTATTTGACCTATTGACCTAGTTTTCGAAGGTACGTGACCCTGTTTTAAACTTTACCTAGATATCATCAAGGTGAACATTCTCACTAATTTTCATGAAGATCTCATGAAAATATGGCCTCTAGAGAGGTCACAAGGTTTTTCTATTTTTATACCTACTGGCCTAGTTTTTGACTGCACGTGACCCAGTTTCAAAACTGACCTAGATATCATCAAGGTGAACATTCAGATCAATTTTCATGAAGATCCATTGAAAAATATGGCCTCTAGAGAGGTCAAAAGATTTTTCTAATTTTAGACCTACTGACCTAGTTTTTGATAGCAGTTGACCCAATTTCAAACTTGACCTAGATATCATCAAGATGAACATTCAGACCAACGTTCATACAGATCCCATGAAAAGTATGGCCTCTAGAGAGGTCACAAGGTTTTTTTATTATTTTACCTACTGACCTAGCCCGCCTGCTTAGCTCAGTAGGTAAGAGCGTTGGTCTACGGATCGCGGGGTCGCGAGTTCGATCCTCGGGCGGGGCGTATGTTCTCCGTGACTATTTGATAAACGACATTGTGTCTGAAATCATTAGTCCTCCACCTCTGATAATTCATGTGGGGAAGTTGGCAGTTACTTGCGGAGAACAGGTTTGTACTGGTACAGAATCCAGGAACACTGGTTAGGTTAACTGCCCGCCGTTACATGACTGAAATACTGTTGAAAAACGGCGTTAAAAACAAACAAAACAAACAAAAAGTTTTTTAAGGCACGTGACCCATTTCAAACTTGACCTAGATATCATCAAGGTGAACATTCTGACCAATTTTCATGAAGATCCATTCAAGGGTATGGCCTCTAGAGAGGTCACAAGGTTTTTCTATTTCAAGACCTACTGACCTAGTTTTTGATCACAGTTGACCCAGTTTCAAACCTGACCTATATATCATCAAGATCAACATTCAGACCAACTTTCATACAGATCCCATGTAAAATATGGCCTCTAGAGAGATCACAACATTTTTTCATTATTTGACCTACTGACCTACTTTTTTATGGCACGTGACCCACTTTCAAAACTGACCTAGATATCATCAAGATGAACATTCTGACCAATTTTTATGGAGATCCATTCACAAGTATGGCCTCTAGAGAGGTCACAAGGTTTTTCTATTTTTAGACCTACTGACCTAGTTTTTAACCGCACATGACCCTGTTTCGAACTTGACCTAGATATCATCAAGATGAACATTCAGACCAACTTTCATACAGATCCCATGAAAAATATGGCCTTTAGAGAGGTCATAAGGTTTTTCTATTATTTGACCTACTGACCTAGTTTTTTAAGGCACGTGACCCACTTTCAAACTTGACCTAGATATCATCAAGATGAACATTCAGACCAACCTTCATACAGATCCCATGAAAAATATGGCCTCTAGAGAGGTCACAAGGTTTTTCTATTATTTGACCTACTGACCTAGTTTTTGAGGGCACATGACCCAGTTTCGAACTTGACCTAGATATCATCAAGGTGAACGTTCTGACCAATTTTCATGAAGATCTTGTGAAATATATGGCCTCTAGAGAGGTCACAAGGTTTTTCTATTTTTAGACCTACTGACCTAGTTTTTGACGGCACGTGACCCAGTTTCGAACTTGACCTAGATATCATCAAGGTGAACATTCTGACCAATTTTCATGAAGATCTTGTGAAATATATGGCCTCTAGAGAGGTCACAAGGTTTTTCTATTTTTAGACCTACTGACCTAGTTTTTGACGGCACGTGACCCAGTTTCGAACTTGACCTAGATATCATCAAGGTGAACATTCTGACCAATTTTCATGAAGATCTTGTGAAATATATGGCCTCTAGAGAGGTCACAAGGTTTTTCTATTTTTAGACCTACTGACCTAGTTTTTGATGGCACGTGACCCAGTTTCGAACTTGACCTAGATATCATCAAGGTGAACATTCTGACCAATTTTCATAAAGATCCCACAAAAAATGTGACCTCTAGAGTGGTCACAAGGTTTTTCTATTTCAAGACCTACTGACCTAGTTTTTGACCGCAGTTGACCCAGTTTCAAACCTGACCTATATATCATCAAGATCAACATTCAGACCAACTTTCATACAGATCCCATGAAAAATATGGCCTCTAGAGAGGTCACAACATTTTTTCATTATTTGACCTACTGACCTACTTTTTGATGGCACGTGACCCACTTTCAAACCTGACCTAGATATCATCAAGATGAAAATTCTGACCAATTTTTATGGAGATCCATTCACAAGTATGCCCTCTAGAGAGGTCACAAGGTTTTTCTATTTTTAGACCTACTGACCTAGTTTTTGACCGCACATGACCCTGTTTCGAACTTGACCTAGATATCATCAAGATGAACAATCAGACCAACTTTCATACAGATCCCATGAAAAATATGGCCTCTAGAGAGGTCACAAGGTTTTTCTATTATTTAACCTACTGACCTAGTTTTTGTCGGCACTTGACCCAGTTTCGAACTTGACCTAGATATCATCAAGATGAACATTCAGACCAACTTTCATACAGATCCCATGAAAAATATGGCCTTTAGAGAGGTCACAAGGTTTTTCTATTATTTGACCTACTGACCTAATTTTTGAGGGTACATGACCCAGTTTCGAACTTGACCTAGATATCATCAAGGTGAACGTTCTGACCAATTTTCATGAAGATCTTGTGAAATATACGGCCTCTAGAGAGGTCACAAGGTTTTTCTATTTTTAGACCTACTGACCTAGTTTTTGACCGCACATGACCCAGTTTCGAACTTGACCTAGATATCATCAAGGTGAACATTCTGACCAATTTTCATGAAGATCTTGTGAAATATATGGCCTCTAGAGAGGTCACAAGGTTTTTCTATTTTTAGACCTACTGACCTAGTTTTTGATGGCACGTGACCCAGTTTCGAACTTGACCTAGATATCATCAAGGTGAACATTCTGACCAATTTTCATGAAGATCTTTGAAATATATGGCCTCTAGAGAGGTCACAAGGTTTTTCTATTTTTAGACCTACTGACCTAGTTTTTGATGGCACGTGACCCAGTTTCAAACTTGACCTAGATATCATCAAGATAAACATTCTGACCAATTTTCATAAAGATCCCACAAAAAATGTGACCTCTAGAGTGGTCACAAGCAAAAGTTTATGGACGGACGGACGCACGGACTGACGGACGGACGGACGACGGACACCGCGCGATCACAAAAGCTCACCTTGTCACTTTGTGACAGGTGAGCTAAAAATGGCGTCTCATAAAAGCAAACACAAACGATATCGTAAAATAATGCCATTTTCTTCTTCAAGTATATTAAAGTGTGTGACAAGAGATGACTCAAACAATGCCTATCGCTAAGCACGTGATCTATGATATATTATGGGTAACTATTGAAAAAGCCGAAGCACCAAACATGTGTTTCTGAAAAAAAAAAACATTGACAGTCAAAGTATCACTGGCTGTTGATATATCGCAATGGTCAGTAACTGAAATTAAGATGTAGTGTAAGATGTAATGTATGCAGTAAACAAAATGTTAAAACTATTTGAATGAAGGCTCAAAAAATATTCAGGAAAACAGCACTGGTCGACAAAGGCAATTCAGTGGAGCACATCGTGACATGAATATCAGAAAATTCTACAAACAAACAGTTATTATTATTACCCTTTTAAATGATTTCGAATTCTGAAAAAACCATTTAGAATTCTAAAATACCCTTTGAAAAAAAAACTAGGGGGTAAAATACCCTTTAACCTAAAATCTTATCTGGAGCTCTGTGTTGAACTACAGACGGGGAATTTATATAACGAGTCCTGTAATAAAAATAGATAAAACTGAAATATTTTAATTATCATCTGCTCAACCCTTATCCTACTAAATCCCTATGATGAACTTGTCCATCTTTCAATTTGGACTGTTCAATTTACTGTTAAAGGGTGTGCTTACCAAAGAGAAACTGACTGAATGGCGAAGACAGCAGACCATGATCAGACTACACAGATGTGCTGGCTGATGGTCTGCCCTGGTCGCAAAGGCAGAATCACTTGCCACCAGCTGGCTAAATGATAATTAGCTACAAAGGTAATGAACAGACTTCTGATTGGCTACCAAGCTAGAGATGTGGTATTTAGCAAAAACTGTTAATAGAAAGTCAGTGACACTGTACCTGGATAGTTGTTGACCTCCTTCTTGATGTGGCACTCCACCGTGTGGTTGTATTCTTTTCAGATCTATTACAAACGTCGAGACATTTGTCTTTGAAAATGAAGCACCAATCTACAAAATAAATTTCCATTTAGTTTAGGTTACATAGTTACCTGTAGATATAGGAAATCTTACTTTCAAAGGAGCGGCCTTAAAAATGACTGTCATTACATTTTATTTTCTTTGACATAATTTTTAGCAATATTTCACTCGATAATTTGAAGTGAGCTGGAGGAAAGATTCTGAGACAATTTTTAATTGATGCACAAATGAACATTGTAAAGAGATTTTTACAAATATTTGATAATTAATTCCATTTCTTTTCTTATTTCTCCATCTTTTATACCGTTAAACCAGTGCCAAAGGCAGTTCTGCACATCTGATTCATATGAAGTGATGGCTTACCCTTACCTTGCTAAACTATAATGAACTTGTCCATCTTTCAATTTGAACAGTACCATTATCTGTTATAAGGGGTGCTTACCAAAAACAATACTGACTGAACAGCAAACAATGCAGACCTGGATCAGACTGCATGGATGTGCAGGCTGATCATGATCTACACTGGTTGCAAAGACAGAATCAATTATGTACAGCATGATAAGGGTTAATGTCATTAATCGGCAAAAACCAAGAATGATGCCTAGTAACAGTTATACTGGTAGCATAAATATTGCTGGGAATCCTGTATATCCTGTATATTAAGTCTTTTATGACAACCCTACTCTCTTTTTTTTAGGACAGATAGGTTTTGATGTTCACTAATTCAAAATAACATAAAATATGCAGGAATGCAGAAACTCATTCTGACACACTGATCTGGCAAATATTTAACAATATTTACTGAGCAATTTGTAGTAAGGATATATTGCAACTTTGTTCACTTTTAACCTATGATTCACTTATTCAAATCTATATCTTTTATGAGGTTTCGAACCAATAACAGCAAAAAGCAATTCTAAGATGATAATGGTAATTATTTGACCATGGAGGCTTCTCTGTATATTTAGCTGTTGTTTACACATAAATAAAGATTGTTCTACTGTAATTGCATGTTTTCACACTATACATAAGATATTTACAAGCTGATTCTGAGCTAGGCTCATGTCTGCCACTTCTCCCCAAGTAATAGGTACAGAGTCATAACACTGTGTTGGTTCCCAGCCATACACCTTCAGGAAATCTTTAACACCAGAGTAAACACAGGTACCATCCGGGTGAAAGTATAAACACCTGAAATATCAATGCAGCAAAGCTGTGGATGTTCATCAAGTATTGGTCAGTCAACGAAAAGGTAGCACATACAAACCTAAAAAATTTACAACCTCATCATTTTATAAAAGATTTACTTGGCACCTTAAATCAGATCCACTCTGCATTTGCAACAATATCCTGTACAAATTTTGTTACATAACAACCAATATTAGAGAGTGCACATATATTATCACCATAGATCATTGTAATCTGATAATCAAAGGCCTGAAGGGCCTGAGAGTCGGCTAATGATTGATGTACTGGTAGTATAGTCTACCAGTTTCAGTTTGGTTTTAGTTTTTTTCCCCAACTGAACAGAGATTTTGTTACAATAGATGAAATGGACATTCAATCGATGCAAAGTAAAACTTTGATTGACATTATACAAGTATTTAAACCCAATATATTTCTCTAAAATTGAAGAGTGGTTCGCAAAAATAAAAATGTTGAAAGTACAAACTACAATTTGACAGGTGACACTAAGATACTGCCCATGACTATAAATATTTTTCCAGTAAACATTTGCCTCCGGCATTACCAAAACAGGCAATTATCGGCTGGTATATATTCGCACATGATAAAATTTGAATATGAAAATTTATATATTGAAATTTTATAGCGCGGATTGCCACATACAATTTGTAACGGATGGACGAAAGAACTGTTCAGATATTTTACAGATAAGGGGCCTGGCAATAACCGTGTCACACGCTAGGTATTGTTCAATCATATTATAAGGGGTGTGAATTTAAAGTATACTTACTTTGCATTTAAAGATATGTAAATGTTGCTGAGTGTCAATATATAGTGTCATGAATGTTTACACTGACAGGAAAATTGCGCATTCGAAACTAAGAGAAGTTACTCGGACTAGCTACCAATTTCGGAAAAGATAACCAATATTAATAAATGCAGTTCTTTTTTAGTTAAAACCATCATTTATTCTATTTCAGACCTGTTAACCCCTTCAAAACCATGTCAGTAGTCCCCAAGTCTATGTACTTTCAATTATCTGTTTTGATTCATGTAGACAGACAGGCCCAGACTGGGCTGAAAAAATGTTTGAGCCATTTTTATGTGGTCGGTAGCAGGGTGGGTTTGGGAGGGGTGTTCCTTCCCGCTTTGAACTGCAGTCAGATTTTGAAATGGGCATTGTGGCAGGTGGTAAAAGGGCAAATGTATCAAACTGTAAAGTGGCAATATGGGGGAGGGTGTGGGAGGATACCCCCTCCTGCAATTAGGGTTTGGGTATCACCACAAGGAAATTTTGAAAATGTAGACCCTTGATACAGCCTTTGGTGAAACTGAAAATTTTATGTTTCAATTTCTAAATATTACCTCTAGATTCTTTTTAGTATTACAATATTCAAAGTATGAATGACTGTCACTTCATATTTTTACTTTCAGGTCATGCCTCAGCACTAGAATATAAGTCTGATATTGATTCTATGTATGTATTATAAAAATAAATTCTAGAATCATTTCTGTTACAATAATATCTATCATGTCTGTTACTTTAATGTTTAAATTTCATAACACAGCTCGATATTTACCCAAAATATTATATCCGGATATGATACACTTTCTTTATACCGCCAAAATCTCCAGTTTCAACAACATGTTTTACAAATTGTGATGATATGCAACAGTTTAGCAGCAATGGCAGTATCTGACATTGAAGTTTACGGTGAAATATTAAATCATTTCATAAAAAAAATTGTTTCGTTTCGTCAAAGCACTCTAACATAGACGATCTACTTTCGATTTCAAAAACTACAAGAAAATACAATTTAATGTTTCGACGATTTGTTTATTTCTCGAAAAATAAGAAATAAAATCATTTTTAAAATCAGTAGTAATTAAACAAATCAGTAAGAGCTCTTTCTCGGGATAATTTATCCGCTTACTGACTGCAAAAATCAAGCCATGTGTCATCATGAAAAGCAGAATGGGTGACGGTTTCATTTTTTTGCCAACCTGAATCGTAAGCAAATTATCCAAACCAGTCAAAATTCCAGAAAGGTTACGATCTAGATTCTTTCTATTATTACAATATCCAAAGTATGACTGTCACTTCATCTTTTTACTTTCAGATCATGCCTCAGGACTAGAATACCAGTCTGACATAGATTATATGTAGGTGTAATAAAAATAAATTCTAGAATCATTTCTGTTACAATAATATCTATCATGTATGTTACAGGAATGTTAAAATTTCATAACACAGCTCGATATTTACCCAAAATATTATATCCGGATACGATTACACTTTTCTCCATTTTGGCAACAATATATTTTACAAATTGTGATGATACGAAGACATTTAGCAGCAATTGGCAGTATCTGACATTGAAGTTTACGGTTAAATTACCTCTTATTTAAATCTTTTCATAAAAATGTTGTTTCGTTTCGTGAAAGCAGCCAAACATAGACGATCTACTTTCGATTTCAAAAACTACAAGAAAATACAATTTAATGTTTCGCTGATTTGTTTATTTCTCGAAAAATAAGAATTAAAATCATTTTTAATATCTGTAGTAACTGAACAAATCAGTAAGAGCTTCTTCTTCCGATAATTTATCTGTTTACTGACTGCAAAATTTATGTGTGTGTGTGTAGAAACCCACGCAAAGTTTATAGAAATCATACGATGCGTGTATACGTTCAATGTGGGAGAATTAAGGCTGATCGGGATCGGCTATGTTACCTAACGCATCCAGACGATTCAGATTTTGTTTTTAAAAAAGCATTGTGTGCATTTCTGTAATTTTATATACGTTTTCATACGCTTAGAAATTATTAGACATGCGTATTTGCATTATTTCTATACGTAATTTACGCTAATACGCATCTTATCTGGAGCCCTGTGGAACTATTTTTTGTCTTTCGCTGGATGTTACGCAAGCTTTGTAAGCCTGCGCAATTCATAAAATGCACATTTATGCTTAATGAGTTACATTCGAGTATTGCACAATTACAAGTCATAAATATGACAGATTACATTGTATATTGGTCACAGCAAAGGGAATTCACACAACTTAACTTCATTCATGCAGTGAACTGTTTGAAGTTTGAGAAATCTAATGGAACTACATCCCTTCACTGTGTTATTTGGTCCATTTAGACTTAGAGAATCGCTGGATAGCAAGGACTCGTCAAAACGATTTCATCGTTTAGCCGACTCAAAAATGACTTTTAAAACTCTTCAAATTGATACATGTAAGCATCAAGTAACCTTCATAATCAAACTCACTGGTGGGCACTATAAAGTTAGACTACAGAAAATCATAATTTCAGATCTATATTTATATCTCTTTTTTTTCGAGACATAAATCATTTGATTGCTTCATTATTAAATTCACAGTAAATACCTGATGGGACTGGCATCTGTATCTGTTGTGCAAATCAGCTGGAATGTTTCTAAGTCCCAAAATTTTACTGTTCTGAAAATAAAACACACATGCTGTTTTCATTTAAAGTTTTGATTCACAAGGTCAGTGCACTAATTTTTATACTATAATGTTTAATGCCATTTAAGTTTCATCACTAAGAAATCATATTTAGCTGGCATGTTACACGGCTTCAACCAAAGTGGCTATTATTTGAATATACATGCCAGCTCACTTTTTGTAATTTTTTGAACTTCTTAATAAGACTGCCATAAAATTTGGATTTAGTTTATATCGAATTTACTTGAATCCATCACCACAAAGGTATGAGAGAAGAGGCCAGTTCCCTTTTAATGCTGAGTGCCAAGCAAGGGAGCTACTGGTACCATTTTTCACGTCTTTGGTATGACAGTCAGGGATCGAACCCACGACCTCCTGACCTAGAAACGGATGCTCTACCACTAGGCTACCGAGGCGGTTAAAATTTGGGAAAAATTTGGATTTGGTACCAAACCTTCTTCGAAAAGTTATAAACGATTATCTGGAGACTAGCTTCAATTAGTAGACTGCTAATAATTAAACACTAATAATTAACCAATCAGAAAATATAAGTTACAGACTGGTCTCCAAACTCCTGGAATATTGGAGGAAGTTAAAGTTGTCTTACTTGTCTGAGCTACCAGATGCCAGTAGTAACTCATTAGGATGGAATTCTATCACATTAACACCAGCAGTATGTAGTCGCATATCTGTCAATAGCTTGCCAGCAGTCAAATCCCAAATCTATTCAAATATATATTTCCAAATATGTATCATTTACTGTTTCAGAATATCCTTATATTATGGTCATACAGACATATAAGTAGGATAATGTGTAAATAATATTGAGTGATCAATACGCTGATTTTTTTAACTTAAACATCATAAAATATACCTGAAAAACATGCGATATGACAAAAAATCATTCCTTTCCTCTCCTAGAACAATCCTATCTTTCTTCATCAACATGTTTGAATCATTGTGCAGGAACCTTTATTTGTTTATATATACATGTATATAATTAATTTTGGGTTTTGGTAAGTAAGGGATGAAATACACTGAAGACTGAATTTGGACGCTAACTATGATTAAGCCACAGGTTTGTATAACACGGGTACTAAACAGTGCCTGCGGCACTGCCTGTGCCGACGAGGATTGAAGGCACCTTGCTTCCTGTACCGCAGGTACTTCGTCAATGTTTACAAAACGAGCGAGATCTGTGAGTGATTTTTGTCATTTTTATCATTTTGTAACTGCATGAAGCATTTTTTCAAAAATCGGGGAATGTAGCGGGGTGTAAATGTATCTTATCTACATATCCATGCTTAAATTTGTGGCAAAAGATCAATTTCCTAGAAACGTAAGGACAAATAAGTTTGGAATGAAACGTGATTTTTTTCACATCAGTGACTGTTTAGACTCATTTCTTTTCGCTGACCAATACGATGCCGTCTCTGCCGTCGTAAGTCATATTTATAAATGACATGTGATCTGCTAAAACATAAAACGTGTCCAGAAAATTCCGAATTTGAACGTTATGCCAATTTTTAAAAAGTGCCGCAGGCATTTCGACGATGCCGCAGCCCCTTCGAGGTGCCGCAGGCACTTCGAAAGTTTCATAAATTTGGTCCATAACTAACCAAATCTCAAATAACTCGCATTCGTACGATTATATTTTATATTCACAAAATATAAAAAGTATAGCAATCGGTTTATCTTCGCGGGTAATCTTAAACTCTAGTACGCGATTGTTCCGGTCAGTTTATTTCCCAAAATATTATGCTTTTTGAAAATTGCCTTCTCTGTCCATCCTATGCTGCCCGATATGTTATTCTTTTTTTTTTTAAGTTTTGTTTGCAGGAAACGAATAGGTTTTTACGTACATGTAAAAATTCTCCCGTTTGATCGTTTTTGAGCTATACTTATTAAGTTCTCCATTTTTCTGAAAACATTTTTACAATATAGGGCTATATTTTTTTTTTGTAGATATACTTAATATTTCAGGAAACGTTAGGCTATTAAAATAACTACAGAAAATTTCAACATCAATATAGTTTCTGATTTTATACCGAAATACAATGTAACTGTCTAGCTAGTAAATGTTAGCTGTCCACAATGGGCTCTTACACAAATGATATCGAGATTGTAATGTGAATCATCGCAATAATATTTACAGGAAACTTCTGACTATTGAGACTCTTATTAGAAAACTTCGCTTTATCACGATAATTTCTTGAAGTATCGCGACAGCTTATATATTGGAACCTGCCTTTCTCATGGCAGAGGTTATAATGCTGTAATTCGGTCAAAAATGTGCTTCCGTGGTGTAGTCGAAAGAAGTCTCTAGTAAATAGATCCTAATTTTTCCATTTTTCGCGCATTTGTGCGTAAATCGGGAGCCAAATGAGCATTTTTTCACTCGTGGAATGAATTTTAAATAAAATAGGACACTTTTCATGCTAATACTCGCATGTTTTCGAGTTGTTTTACGTGAAAACAAAGTAGGGTTTTTATTCTGCTGACCGCTTTCTGAAATGCGGCAATATGAGGGTACCTGACTTCAGTTGACTTGCATTTCACTGCATACTATTAAACATCCCTTTTTCTTTTCGTTTTCTTGAAGGAAATGTACGGGTATCTTGTGGAAAATAGGTCTACGACGGAGTGAAAATCTAGAAACTGTAACAAAATTGTTCTGAAGTAGCTGAATTTTATCTGAAAATTTTTATTGGTATATAGCCTATACCTTCATAATGGATTGATATTTAAAGCGTTACAAAGGTTTGGTCCCTTTTATTTTACAACTATAAAGTCAATTTACTACAGTATCATGGGGGCATTTAGTTTCCGCCCTTCTGTTTCTCTGTTCTTCCACTCGTCTAGCTTCGGCCAAATTTATGTCCCGATACTTTTTGAAAGTGCCTGCGGCACCTCGAAGGGGCTGCGGCATCGTCGAAATGCCTGCGGCACTTTTTCAAAATTGGCATAACGTTCAAATTCGGAATTTTCTGGACACATTTTATGTTTTAGCAGATCACATGTCATTTATAAATATAATTTACGACGGCAGAGACGACATCGTTTGGGTCAGCGAAAAGAAATCGAGTGTAAACAGTCACTGATGTGAAAAAATCACATTTCATTCCCAACTTATTTGTCCTTACGTTTCTAGGAAATTGATCTTTTGCCACAAATTTTAGCACGGATATGTAGATAAGATACATCTACACCCCGCTACATTCCCCGATTTTTGAAAAAATGCTTCATGCAGTAACAAGATGACAAAAATGACAAAAATCACTCACCAATCTCGCTCGTTTTGTAAACATTGACGAAGTACCTGCGGTACAGGAAGCGAAGTGCCTTCAATCCTCGTCGGCACAGTCAGTACCGCAGGCACTGTTTAGTACCCGTGTATAAGCCATTGAGCAGCTCTTCTGTGGTGCTCCTCCAATGATTCTAGTTTTCAAGATACCAAACTATCATCCACATTTTACACAAATATTTCTTTTTCATTCCTTGATGATGACTTTATTTCTTCCAAATAAAACACAATTTTCCTTTGCTGATGCTTCATGTGTTTGCTTGCAAAAACGAAATTCTTACCAAATTTCACAACACCAGCTGTGTCAAACTAAGAGAGACCAATGCAAATGCATGTACATAGGTCAAACATTAGTTGAAGAATGACGTCATAAAGGTTAAACCAAACTATTGTTTGCTGGCGTATGGTGAAACTATTATTACTTTAGTAAGTGCCCTAACTCGGCATGTGAAAGGAAAAGTGAACCAGAAGTTCTAAGGAAAACTCCACATACCTTAACCAGTCCATCCTCTCCACCAGAAGCTATCCACTTTCCATCTGGACTGAACCTCAACGTGTTCACAGGATTTGTATGACCCTTGTATGTATATATACAACCTTTACGACGTATATCCCATAACTGAAATTAACAAGAGGACCATGATGGTCCTGAATCGCTCACCTATCCCCACATGACCCAGTGTTGAACGAGTATGACGTCGTTATTTCTATTATTTGACATAGTGACCTAGTTTTTGAGCACATGTAACCTAGATATCATCAAAATAAACAAGAGGACCATGATGGTCCTGAATCGCTCACCCGTCCCCACATGAACTGAGTGTGACGTCGTTTTTTCTATTATTTGACATAGTGACCTAGTTTTGAGCTCATGTGACCTAGTTCTGAATTTGACCTAGATATCATCATGATAAAAATTCTGACCAATTTTTATGAAGATCCATTGAAAAATATGGCCTCTAGAGAGGTCACAAGGTTTTGCTATTATTTTACATAATGACCTAGTTTTTAAAGGCATGTGACCCAGTTTTGTACTTGACCTAGATAACATCAAGGTGAAAAATATGGCCTCCAGAGAGGTCACAAGGTTTTTCTATTTTTAGACCTACTGACCTAGTTTTTTATCCCACGTGACCTAGTTTCGAAGATGACCTATAAATCATCAAGGTGAACATTCTCACCAATTTTCAAGAAGATCCATTGAAAAATATGGCCTCTAGAGAGGTCAAAAGGTTTTTCTATGTTTAGACCTAGATATTATCAAGATGAACATTCTGACCAATTTTCATGCAGATCCCATGAAAAATATGACCTCTAGAGAGGTCACAAGGTTTTTATATTATTTGACCTACTGACCTAGTTTTGGACGTGACGTGACCCAGTTTCGAACACGACCTAGATATTATCAAGATGAACATTCTGACCAATTTTCATGCAGATCCCATGAAAAATATAACCTCTAGAGAGGTCACAAGGATTTTCTTTTATTTGACCTACTGACCTAGTTTTTGACCGCAGTTGACCCAGTTTCGAACTTGACCTAGATAGCATCAAAATGAACATTCTGATCAATTTTCATGCAGATCGCATGAAAAATACTCCCTCTACAGAGGTCACAAGGTTTTTCTATTATTTGACCTACTGACCTAGTTTTGGACTGGACGTGACCCAGTTTCGAACTTGACCTAGATATCATCAAGGTGAACATTCTGACCAATTTTCATGCAGATCCCATGAAAAATATGACCTCTAGAGAGGTCACAAGGATTTTCTATTATTTGACCTACTGACCTAGTTTTTGACCAAGGTTGACCCAGTTTCGAATTTGACCTAGATATCATCAAGATGAACATTCAGACCAACTTTCATACAGATCCCATGAAAAATATGATCTCTAGAGTGGTCAAAAGGTTTATCTATTATTTGACCTACTGACCTAGTTTTTGATCGCATGTGACCCAGTTTCAAACTTGTCATAGATATTAACAAGATGAACATTCTGACCAATTTTCATGCGGATCCCATGAAAAATATGACCTCTAGAGAGGTCACAAGGATTTTCTTTTATTTGACCTACTGACCTAGTTTTTGAACGCATTTGAACCAGTTTCGAACTTGACCTAGATATCATCAAGATGAACATTCTGATCAATTTTCATGCAGATTGCATGAAAAATACGGCCCCTACAGAGGTCACAAGGTTTTTCTATTATTTGACCTACTGACCTAGTTTTGGGCCGGACGTGACCCAGTTTCGAACTTTACCTAGATATCATCAAGATGAACATTCTGACCAATTTTCATGCAGATCCCATGAAAAATATGACTTCTAGAGAGGTCACAAGGATTTTCTATTATTTGACCTACTGACTTAGTTTTTGACCGCAGTTGACCCAGTTTCGAACTTGACCTAGATATCATCAAGGTGAACATTCTCACCAATTTTCATGAAGATCTATTGAAAAATATGGCCTCTAGAGAGGTCACAAGGTTTTTCTATTTCTAGACTTACTGATCTAGTTTTGGACTGCAGTTGACCAAGTTTCGAACTTGACCTAGATATCATCAAGGTGAACATTCTGACCAACTTTCATAAAGATCCCATGAAAAATATGACCTCTAGAGTGGTCACAAGCAAAAGTTTACGCACGAACGGACTGACGCACTGACGACGGACGCTGCGCGATCACAAAAGCTCACCTTGTCACTATGTGACAGGTGAGCTAAAAATTCTAACCAATTTTCATGAAGATCCATTGAAAATATGACCTCTAGAGAGGTCACAAGGTTTTTCTATTATTTGACCTAATGACCTAGTTTTGAAGGCATGTGACCTACTTTTTAACTTGACCTAGATATCATCAAGGTGAACATTCTCACCAATTTTCATGAAGATCTCATGAAAAATATGGCCTCTGGAGGGGTCACAAGGTTTTTCTATTTTTCAGCCTACTGACCTAGTTTTTGACCCCACGTGATCCAGTTTCGAACTTGACCTAGACATCATCAAGGTGAACATTCTGACCAATTTTCATAAAGTTCCCATGAAAAATATGGCGTCTAGAGAGGTCACAAAGTTTTTCTATTTTCAGACCTACTGACCTAGTTTTTGACCGCACGTGACCCAGTTTCGAACTTGCCCTAGAAATCATCAAGGTAAACATTCTGACCAATTTTCATGAAGATCCATTGAGAAATATGGCCTCTAGCGAGGTCACAAGGTTTTTCTATTTTTAGACCTACTGACCTAGTTTTTGACCGCACGTGACCCAGTTTCGAACTTGATCTAGATATCATCAAGGTGAACATTCTGACCAATTTTCATGAAGTTCCATTGAGAAATATGGTCTCTAGAGAGGTCACAAGGTTTTTATATTTTTAGACCTACTGACCTAGTTTTTGATCCCACGTGACCCAGTTTCGAACTTGACCTAGATATCATCAAGGTGAACATTCTGACCAATTTTCATGAAGATCTCATGAAAAATATGGCCTCTAGAGAGGTCACAAGGTTTTTCTATTTTTAGACCTACTGACCTAGTTTTTGACCCCACAAGACCCAGTTTCGAACTTGACCTAGATATCATCAAGGTGAACATTCTGACCAATTTTCATGAAGATCTCATGAAAAATATGGCCTCTAGAGAGGTCACAAGGTTTTTCTATTTTTAGACCTACTGACCTAGTTTTTGACCGCACGTGACCCAGTTTCGATTTTGACCTAGATATCATCAAGATGAACACTCTGACCAACTTTCATAAAGATCCCATGAAAAATGTGACCTCTAGAGTGGTCACAAGCAAAAGTTTACGCACGGAGGCATGCATGCACGCACGGACGACGGACGCTGCGCGATCACAAAAGCTCACCTTGTCACAAAGTGACAGGTGAGCTAAAAACACATAATCAATGAAATATTCATACTAAGTTCATCATCAAGTGACCACCCATCCACCTAGTAGTCTGCAGGTCTAGCAGTTGAAAGGCCATCTAGTCTGAAAAGTCAGTTTTTCCTTAGGGGTGTTACGATATATCGCAATTCACTTTATCATGATACCTTTAATAGTCTGGTGATACGCATATCATATCACAGATCTGTTTCACGATAAAGAAACAAAAGAGTGAAAAGTAGGAATATTGAATCAAAACTTTCATAAAATCAGTCTTAAAGATAGTAACTAAACAATTTTTTCATTTGTAACAGTTTCTTTGACTTTAAAACAAATTTAAAGTACTTTCCAAGTGTAGGGACTTTGTTTTTTCTTTTTCATTCTGTCAAATGAATGCTTAATGTGTATCGAGATCTGTACCGTATCTTTTCATCTGTATCACGATATGTATTGTATCGTGAGACTATCGTATCGTTACACACCTATTCTCCCTAAACCCACCCAGTCATCCATCAGAATAGCCAAATTGGAAGATGCTGTCATTCAGCTATGGTCGAGGTTACTCTAATAGTTTTGTAATGCATCATCTACCAGTATCATATGATATACATATCCTATGTTTTTTCAGACATGCAGAGATGTATTTAGTGAGCAAGCAATGTATTAAAATACCATATCTTATATTTACATTTGAGAATATAATGCATAGATCTGGTGTTCACTTGTTGAAAGATTTTTTAATTTTACTCTGAAGCAAACAAATATTCACTATAACAATCTGAAATCTTAAAGATTAATTTGCTGTTTGTATGAAAATTAATACTCAAAATTTTGATAGGGTCTGCACTGAAAATATAGGTGTTTTTTTTTTTCAGAAATATGATTGGAACTCTGTTTTCTCTCTGAAAAAAATTAGCTCTAAAATTTGACGGGAGAAAAAACACCAAATACCTTTATAGTACTATCTTGTGATCCCGATGCAGCATAGTCACCATATGGATGGAAGTCTAAACTCTTTACACTTGATTTATGTCCTGTCAATGTTCTTAATACTGAAATTTAATAAACATAACCTTATTACATGAAAAGAATGCTGAAATTTCATAAACATATCATTTTTACGCAAAAAGAATGTTGAAATTTCATAAACACATCCTTATTACACAACAAGAGGGCCATTAAGGCCCTGTATCGCTCACCTGACCTGTTGACCTAAAGATCATTAAGATTAACATTCTGACCAAGTTTCATTAAGATATAGTCATAAATGTGGCCTCTAGGCTGTTAACAAGCTTTTCCTTGGATTTGACCCAGTGACCTAGTTTTTTACCCCACATGACCCAGATTCGAACTTGACCTAAAGATCATCAAGATTAACATTCTGACCAGGTTTTATGAAAATACAGTCATAAATGTGACCTCTAGAGTGTTAACAAGCTTTTCCTTTGATTTGACTTGGTGACCTAGTTTTTTATCCCATCTGGCCTAGATTTGAACATGAACTATAGATCATCAAGATTAACATTCTGACTTAGTTTCATTAAGATATGGTCATACATGTAGCCTCTACAGTGTTAACTAGCTTTTCCTTTAATATGACCTGGTAACCTAGTTTTTGACCCTACATGACCCAGATTCAAACTGGACCTTGAGATCATCCAGATTAACATTCTGACCATGTGTCATTAAGATATAGTCATAAATGTGGCCTCTATAGTGGTAACAAGCTTTTTCTTTGATTTGACCTGATGACCTAGTTTTTGACCAAAGATGACCCAATATCAACTCGTCCAAGATTTTATTGAGGGTAACATTCTGACCAAATTTCATTAAGATTGGGCCAAAATTGTGACCTCTAGAGTGTTAAAAAGCTTTTCCTTTGATTTAGTTTATACATAATTAATTTAGGTCGATTGTGAAGAAAGTTCTACAACTTATATTAATCACTCAGGACACCTCATTCCTGATGGAATCCACTGCCACGAGGGTATGAGAGAAGAGGCCAGTTTCCCTTTTATTGCTGAGCGCCAAGTAAGGGAGCTACTGGTACCATTTTTCATGTCTTTGGTATGACGCGGCCGGGGATCGAACCCGCGACCTCCCGCACTCGAAGCGGACGCTCTACGACTAGGCTATCGAGGCGGTTTTGATTTGACCTGGTGACCTAGTTTTTGACCCCAGATGACCCAATATCGAACTCATCCAAGATTTAATTGAGAGTAACTTTCTGACCATGTTTATTTAGATTGGGCCAAAATTGTGACCTCTAGAGTGTTAACAGTCAAATTGTTGACAATGACGAAGGACGGATGGACGACGGACACAGGGCGATCACAAAAGTTCACCTTTGAGCACACCTTTGAGCACTTTGTGCTCAGGTGAGCTAAAAAGTTGGTGAAATTTCATAAGCACAACCTTATTGCAAGAAGAATGTTGAAATTTCATAAGCACATCCTTATTACACAAAAGGATGGTAAAATTTCATAAACACAACCGTATTACATGAAAATAGTGAAATTTCACAAACACAACCTTAATACACGAAAAAACTGAAATTCCATAGACACAACCACCGGGATCTGCCGAGGATAAAAAATGGTGGGGACACATGTCCCCCTTGGTATAATAATGTGGGTACATTTTCAAAATCTTGGGGACAACAACTTTTGACCGTATGTAATTGAAATATGACAGTAACATTACTAAAATTGAAGTCTTTATTGTAGTCCAACCATTAAATCAACTCTCCTGAAATTCTGCAGAACTTTGCAACCTGATTGCAAGACAATGGTGAAATTTCATAAATGTAACCTTATTACATGAAAGAATGCTGAAAATTTATAAACATAAGCTTATTATACAAAAGAATGTTGACTTTAAAAGTAGATTCTTTTGTTGACTTTAAAAGTAGAAATGTTTTCTGATTCAAAAGTTGTTCACAATTAAAATTATATCATGACAAATTATAAAATTCATAGTCATGAAATGAAAATAAAGCTTCAACAATAAATGTATGCATATTTTTTTAACTACATGACATTTTAAAGCTTTAACAATAAATCTCTTACTTTTGGCCTCCTCAAGGTTCCATATTTTAAGCGCTCCGGACATAGAGCCAGCCACAACCATCTCCTCATTGTGTCCAAATCTCACAGAATCTACAGGTGTTGTGTGACCAGCCAGGCTCTGTAATACACAAGATTGTTGATATTTCTGTATTTTAACACTTCTTCTTATACTACAGTCTACCAAAACAATGGTTATCTCTTGGGACTAAAAAAATTGTAAGAAGTTTCTAGAGCAAATTAAATTGCACTAACCCAGATATCATGAGACTAATAACCAAAATGGATGGAAGCATAAATGAGTCGAACTGGGACATAAGATGAATGTTCAAATCAGGAAGAAATTAGTAATTTTGCACATGCTACTGAATTCCAGTAGGTGCCAATACAGGGTTCATACCACCAGCAGTAAAATGAAGTTTTTATATGTCTTGCTGTATATCCTCTATTTAATGCACTCTCACTTCCCAATATTCCCAAAATATTTCATTTAATAGTTAATTAGGTCATATATGAATACTACCACTATGGTAGTGTTATTATTGTTAAAACTGATTCACTAGGAGTTGATATAAGTTCATATTTACTTTATTAAAACCAAATAGATTATAATCAAAAGAAAGAAATTTCAGGGCCTTAATTAATAAACCAAAATATATGAATGGAATATACAGTACATACAATAATAATACCAGGTAGTCTTGCAAAAACTTAGTAATAACAAAACTGACAATATTTCTTTTTTGTTTAAGCTACATTACTCAAAGTATAAACAGTTTTACACAATGTTAAGTGGAGAATAAAAAGTTTTAATCATAAATATTGACAGAAATAATATTAAACAGCCAGACTGAAATGCATACATGTGAATGACCGAGAAACTGCCATCAAAGGCACTTGTATTAAGATCACATAATATACGAACTCCTCAAACTTTGATAAAATGTGGTTATAAAACAGCATTTAAAGGAGCATGACTCCAGATGTACAAAACACAATCATTTTTAAGCAACTATAATAAATATTGTAACTCATAAAAAAATACCTTTTATTACTCTATTATTATACAATTCACAGCTAACTTTTATTGAGCATGTAAGTTCACCCATATAGTTTACCAACACTTAAAAGGGTTTACAAAAATAAACCTACCTAAAAAGCACAGAATCAGTTTTTGAATGAAAATGTAAAAAGTAACTGTTTAAGAAAAATTGACATGAATCTGGAGACAAGCCTGCAGCTGTAGTTTTGTTACATGTAACATGCATATCATTAAATAGTTTTCTAGCTTTTAGCTTCTGTAAGCAATATCAAAATATTTTTTGACACCATTATGCAAAAATATCTCAATACATCCATGATAATGTTTCAAAATCTTATAATGTGGGATTAAGCAGAGATACATCAAGCTGTAAAAAAACTTTCACCTTCCCTACTTATTAATGCACATGCATATGTATGATTTTAGTAGAACGATTTTTTTTTTCTCTGAAATTTTTTTTTTTATTGTTTCCTCAAGGTAATGTGTACAAGTGTGAATTGTTTCTTACCATCATGGAGGTAAAATCTCCAATTGATTCCTCTGTTTTCTAGAATGAACAAGTTCACCTTTCATAGCAACTCAAAGGCAAAAATTTACTTACCCGTATTTACCCTAAGTCTTGGGACACCCTAAATCTTGGGACACCCTTAAAATCTGGAAAAATAATTATTTTTCTTGTCCCTAATTTTTCGGACATGTATTTTCTCAGCATATTTTTCGTCCCTAAGTGTTGGGACTATGGTTGTTACTGATTCAAGATGTAAGTCAAATACTGTTATTATACATTGTATGGTTTTGTATTGATCAAAATGTCAAATAATTATAAGAACCAAAGATTATTTTTTTAACATTTTCGTGTCGTGTTTTTACTTGATATTCTTTTGACAGTAAAGTGTTTTTTTTACCATACCAGTTAAGTGTTGTATATTTTTTTTTTACTGCAGCCAGGAAGTCCGTTTTCTGTTAGTTAGTTATTTTTATTTACCACTGACTGGAATTTACCCGCGAATCGTACAGCTATCAAAACGCCATGCCGGTAATTTTCCATTCCACGAGCACGTGCGACCTATCGTAATGTCTAACTTACAACGCCGTTACTTTTTTTTATTGACACGTATACAAAAAACGCGCGTCACACATTCATTTTTTGATTTTATCGCTTCAGATTATTAAACGTAGATTGAAAAGTAATATAATTTGAATTCTATAACGATTTTAAAAAGGTATCGACAGAAATGTAGGCAAAATTCTACAAAAACGGTCGAATTTTCATAAAATTACTTGCAAAATTTCGAACAGCGCGATCCTAAATACTTATTTCTTTCTAAAAGTAAATAAATGATGCAAACTATAGGCATAAAATTCAGACTTTTGACCAGAAAGTGTTAAAAACAGAATAGAAAAATCTTAAATAATGAAAGAGCGGCAGCAATTTAAAAATATGAAGTAAAACGATTTTTTGGCAAACAGATTTCTGTTACGTGACCTCGTGAACGTAAATAGAAAATCGGGACGCGGTTTAAAAAACAACAAGAGATCACAGAGTGATCTTGGCGCCCACCAATGTGCCATTTTTGAGCGTTCCAAATTTCAAGTCTTAATGAATAGCTCAAGGTCAAATTTCATTTCCGTACACATCACTGTGCATGTGGTCCAAATTCGAAAGCTGTAGCTTGAGAAATGTGAAAGTAGGTCACTAGATCAATTTCAAGGACAAAGTTCTTTGTACACAAAACTATGCATGTGCATCAAGTCTGCAGGCTGTAGTTTGAGAAATTTGAAAGTAGGTCACTAGGTCAATCTTAAGGTCAAAGTTTATTTCGGTACACAAAACTATGCAAGTGGTCCAAATTTGAAGGTTGTAGCTTGAGAAATGTGGAAGTTGGTCACTAGGCCAAAATCAAGGTCAAATTACACTTCAGAACACAAATCTATGCATGTGGTCCAAATTTAAAGCCTGTACCTTCAAAAATGTGAAAGTAGGTCACTAGGTCAATGTCAAGGTCAAAGTTTGTTTCGGTACACAATCCTATGCATGTGGTCTAAATTTGAAGCCTGTAGCTACAGAAATGTGAAAGTAGGTCACTAGGTCAATCTTAAGGGCAAAGTTCATTTCGGTACATAAAACTTAGCAAGTTGTCCAAATTTGAAGGCTGCAGCTCGAGAAATGTTAAAGTAGGTCACTAGGTCAAAATCAAGGTCAAATTTTATTTCGGAACACAGAACTATGCATGTGGTCCAAATTTGAAGCCTGTACCTTCAAAAATGTGAAAGTAGGTCACTAGGTCAAAATCAAGGTCAAATTTCATTTCAGAGCACGAAACTATGCATGTGGTCCAAATTTGAAGCCTGTACCTTAAAAAATGTGAAAGTAGGTCACTAGGTCAATGTCAAGGTCAAAGGTTTTTTCAGTGCACAAAACTATGCATGTGGTCCAAATTTGAAGGCTGTAGCTACAGAAATGTGAAAGTAGGTCACTAGGTCAAAATCAAGGTCAACTCATGTCAAGGTTCATCTTGCCACTCAAAACCATACATGTGGTCCAAATCTGAATGTTGTAGGTTATTGACAAGAAGATTTTAAAAGCTTTTCCCTTTACAAGTCTATATGAACCATGTGACCCCCAGGGCGGGGCCATATTTGACCCTAGGGGGATAGTTTGAACAAACTTGGTAGAGAACCACTAGATGATGCTACATTACAAATGCCAAAGCCCTAGTCTTTGTGGTTTGGACAAGAAGATTTTCAAAGTTTTCCCTATATAAGTCTATGTAAACCATGTGACCCCCGGGGCGGGGCCATATTTGACCCTAGGGGGATAATTTGAAAAATCTTAGTAGAAAACCACTAAATGATGTCACATACAAAATATCAAAGCCCTAGGTCCTGTGGTTTTGAACAAGAGGTTTTTCAAAGTTTTTCCCTATATAAGTCCATATAAACCATGTGACCCCCGGGGCGGGGCCATATTAGACCCAAGGGAAATACTTTGAATCATCTTGGTAGAGGACCACTAGATGATGCTTCATACCAAATATCAAAGCCCTAGGCTCTGTGGTTTTGGACAAGAAGATTTTCAAAGTTTTTCCCTATATAAATCTATGTAAATTATAGAAATAAACAAAGGGCTATAACTCATTCAAAAATTGTTGAACCAGTCTGATTTTCAGCAGAACACAACAAGGGTACCAATACATCATTCTGAAAAAGTTTGGTCAAAATCCCCCTGGTAGTTTCTGAGGAGATGCGATAACGAGAAATTGTTAACGGAAGGACGGACGGACGGAATGACGGACGGACGGACGGACGACGGACCACGGACGCAAAGTGATTTGAATAGCCCACCATCTGATGATGGTGGGCTAAAAACAATGATGTTGTTGCGTTTTTTTAATAAGTTTTGAATGAATCTTTGTGCATGTACATGTATTTTTTGGCACGACACTTTATAATAAGATATTCTTCTCAAACCGTTTTGAAATTTCCTTGAGGGCAAATAGGTCACAGAGGTAAGATATCCGCTATTGTAGTTTGACACGTTTACCTGTCAGTTTATACGGGATATTGCACATTCACTTTAATAAATTAAAAAGAAGTTTTTTTCATTGATTTTCACAACACTAGATCTACTTCTCAGCTCTTTAAAGAACCGAGGCGGTACGATCAAACAGTGATGTACAACTTGGCGCGAAAACATGACGTAATGCCATGAAAATCTCGGGGAAACTATACCGCTTTGATCTCCACTTCTAATGTCATGATACCGACACACTTTTAGCTCTTTGAGGGGGTGTTAAATGATGACGAAAACAAAGCCAATTACTTTGTTTATCAACAGAATAATTACCGATAATCGTTAAACGTTTATTTTTTCGCTTTCAACACGGGTGGGTGGGGGATGTTACCCGATGACCGAGAATTGTGTCCATATTTTTGGGACACTTTTCAAAATAATTATTTTTTGGGAAATAAGTCTTGGGACAGTGAAAAAAATAATTATTTTATGCTGTCCCAAGACTTAGGGTAAATACGGTAAATTAATAGGAAATGGACAAAAGTGATTGGAGTATCTTTAGGCAAAAAATGCCCTTAATTTCTAGTTTCAATCCGACCTATTCAAGAATAATTGGTACTGACATGTTTTCTTTTGTCATTTAAAATTTGGGAAATTACATTTAATATTTGGAAATGACCAGTATACTTTTCCAACATTTTGTAAGTTGATGAAGATGACTAATAAGGCGTAAAAAAAAATTTTGTTTCCAGTATCCTGACCTACCCTAAATTTTTGGCCCGACCCTAAATGTTTTTATGGCATTGGAGAATGTTTTTTTCAACTTTTAAACAAAAAGTTGCAAAACTGCACTTTTTATGCTTTAAACATGACCAGTGATGTTAGAAATCAACTTACTGGTGCTCTAAAGGCATAACCCCCTTATCTGTATTCATTTTTTAACACAAAAATCATTTCCTTAAATAAAAAAAAATCCAAAAAAAAAAAAATTTTCCTACCTAACTACCCTAATTTTTTTTAGCATGTTACCGGAAACAAAATTTTTTTTAGGCCTAAGACATAAGACATACATAAAATCATTCCCATATTGAATAATTTAAGACTTTCTAAGCTATCATGCTGTGAGTTATCCTCTAACAAACAAGAACCATCATAATTACAGTGCACTTCACTGTTTGAAAATGCCAACAGAGAAGTGGAAATGAAAGTGGACTCTGCCAATGCAACAGTCCCCCGAGGCAAAAAGTCCACTTAAAGTCACCTAATTAATGACAATCACATTACAATATAAGATGTGTAAAACATTTTTTAAGAATTTGGTTGGAGGTGGGGGAAAGGGGAGGGCAGGATGGTTGTAATGGGTAAGAGTAAAAATTCTGGATTGGCAATGAGTAATCCAAGTAAGAAACAATATGAGATATATAAGATTTAAGTCAGTGTAGGGAATGAAAAAAAAAAAAAAAGAGAAAGAATTAGAGGTAGGAGGCTATATAAAACAGTATTTAGACTTAAGTTAATTTTATAAAATATACATGTACAGTGAAATTGAAAAGAGTGTCATAAAACTTTAATCATCACAAAATCTGACCCGTAACCTTTACTTTTGGGGTACCCGATCCTAAACCAAAATATGACTGCCTCTAAACAAGATCAGTCCTTGAGTGAGTAAAATACAACAAAAGAAGAACCATAACTCTACTGAAAATCACTGAACCAGAAAATGTTGATATGTATAACCATACTTGGCACTAAAATCTCCTGTCAGGTTTGGTAGAAATCCTACCTGTTACTGTAAAAACTTTAATATATTACGCCAGAGTATATATTACGCACCCCAGATCTTGTATCAAAATCTTGGGAAAAACACATACACTGGACTATAATATGCATTGAAAATCAGTCAGAATTTTGTTTACAATCGGCTATTTTTGGGGCTCGTGTAACGATAACTTTGCATGAAAATTGTACTCGCTGCTTAACCAGTTACAGACAATCTAAAAACAAGAGGGCCATGATGGCCCTATATATCGCTCACCAGAGTTGATCTGGCCTACTGACCTAGTTTTTGACCCCAGATGACAAAGAGTTGAACTTGACCTAAAGATCATCCAGACAAACATTCTGACTAGATTTCATAAAGATTTGGTTACAACTGTGGCCTCTAGAGTGTGCACAAGCTTTTCCTTTGATTTGACCGGTGACCTAGTTTTTGACCCCAGATGACCCAGATTCGAACTTGACCTATAGATTATCAAAACAAACATTCTGACTAATTCTCATGAGTTTCAAACTTAAATTGTGGTCTCTCTAGTGTTGAAAAGATTTTCCTTTGATCTGGCCTAGTGACCTAGTTTTTGACCCCACATGACCCAGATTCAAACTTGACCTAGACAAACTTTCTGACTGAGTTTCATAAATATTGGGTCACAAATGTAGCCTCTAAAGTGTTCACAAGCTTTTCCTTTGATTTGACCAGGTGACCTAGTTTTTAATCCAACATGACCCAGTTTCGAACTTGACCTAGAGATCATCAAGACTAACATTCTGACCAAGTTTCATAAAGATTGGGTCACAAATGTGGTCTCTAGAGTGTTCACAAGCTTTTTCATTGATCTGACCTACTGACCTAGTTTTTGACCCAACATGACCCAGATTCAAACTTGACCTAGAGATCATCAATACTAATATTCTGATCAATTAAGTTTCATAAAGTCTGGGGCCAAATGTGGTCTATAGAGTGTTAATAAGCTATTCCTTTGATCTGATTTACTGACCTAATTTTTGACCCACATGCTGGCCCATTATCCATCAACAGTGATGGATAATGGACCAGCAGAATTAAGTGCAAAATTTCGCAGTTTGTGTAAAGTCAGTAAAAACATTTTCTGTCAGGCTGTCAAATAAATACAATTAAAATGGTTTGTTTGTTATTTCTGTTTTCCAAGCAAATTATTACCGGTACTCATCAGTTAATCATACATTGAGACCCAGATGAAAAATAGGAGGTGCACAAGTTCATATCATGATTAAGACTTATGCAAGGTTTCATGAATCTATATTAAATACTTTTTGAGCTAGGCGTGTCACAAGGTGAAAATGTGCATTTTTTACTATTTCAGGGGCTATAACTCTAAAAATAAGGGGCGGAGCAGACGAAAAATAGGAGGTGTGCAAGTTCATATCATGATAAAGACTCATGCAAGGTTTCATCAATTTATATCAAATAGTTTTTGAGCTAGGTGCGTCACGAACTTCGGACGGACGCACAGATGGACAAGAGCAAATCTATAAAAAACCTGTGTAATATATTCAAGTTTTTACAGTATATGAGAAGTGGTCAAAACATCATAAAATCTGACAAATCAAGGGCCATAACTCCTCTAAAAATCCTCAAACCAGAAAATACCAACTACATGCACAACTTGGTTTTCCAATTTTCACTCCTGTGAAGACTGGTGTAAATCCATCCAGTGGTGACAGAGGAGTTGCGTGGACTAATTTTATTACAAGCAGACAGACAGACAAAAAGCTACAAATCAAAATGTCTCCCCTACTACATGTGGGAGACACATTATGCCTCAGCTCTCCTTGTAAGCCTATTATGCTGAATATTCACCTCATTTAGAGCTGCTAACATATGAAAAAAGTCTACAACAATAACTCAGTAATCATACCATGATACAGTTTGGTTTTCCAGCCGTCCACAGGTTGACCTTCCTGTCCTCACCTCCTGTCACCATCACTCGGCCTGTCTTGTGACCCATTGCCAAACAGTTCACATTCGCACCATGGGCTACAAACTCCTCTGTAAAATAAGCAATGTTTTAGACAAAGGATTAAGAGAATAATAGCTTAAAATTGTTCATAGTTAACATATCAGCACATCCCCACTTCCTGAAAATTTTAGTTTCCAGCTTGGAGTTGATATTTTGCCATCCACTGTAATAGTTTGAGGGCCTTTAATCTTCTGCCATTTTACCCCCTCATACAACCCTCTCATACTGAATGCCAAGCAAGGGAGTTGCCATACAACTGTCCATGCCTTGGTAAAATGGAGTCATGATTATCTTTGTAAATCTATTCAATGTGGCATGAGTGGTCTAAAAATTACACATCTTCTTCTTTTCATTTGACAAACTGCAGAATTTATAAAACTCTAAAACTTTCAATGAACTGTTGTTTGTATTATTTAGTAGATAAAGACTAAACAAGAGGGTCATAACAGTGATATAAATTAAAACTCAGACCCTATTAGCCATCTGGACTCCTTACAGGCAAATTCTAGGGGCGCAGCTATTATTAGCAGAAAAATATACTAACAGTGGTTTAGATCTACATACTTAATAATAAGTCTCGTAATTTGCTTCCTGCAAATATACATCAATTTCTTAAATTCAGAACACTCGTCAAACTCACACTGAAAATGGAAAGTTGTAATCACCCAATGCATGACATGTTCTAAACGTAGGACACAGCCTCTCAAACATGAACGCATTTAATTTAAAGTTTAAATGATTTTTGCAGCACTTGAGGTTATGGGTTGTTCATGGGCTTTTTTGATAGAGGCTGCACGCTTATAGACATCAGCTGAATTCTAGTATTTTGTTACAATGTCAAGTTACAGGACTCACAACGTGTCACAAAATTATTACTTGTACAAAAAGTACAAACCATGTTGCAGTCAGTGTACTAAGCAGTCATGGTCTGTTAACAGCCCATTTTTCATTAATAGTCCTATTTGGGCTTTAGGACGTTTTATAATCCTGATGATATTTCCTTCTGTCACTGCAACAGGCCGTTCTAACCTTTTTAACAGCCTTCAATAAACCTCTACTTTCTAGTGCTGTATTTCTATGGGCACACCCACTGTTAGTGACGGAGTAAATAATCCGTGTTTGCCAATTAGTTGTTGTATATTTCGGTAATTTTAATAGGTCCGTTTAAGTGACATCATGCATATTAATAAGACAGTCTCTGAAAACCCCAGAATATTGACATTAAAAGAATCCAAAGCCATTCACCGGCTGGGCGACTACCTTGGAAACTTACTGGACCAGCTTTAATTTTGGTTGCACTGGGTGAGTGTTAATTTATATCCCTGTCATAATTACCCTGTATCGCTCACCTGTTAAACTTGGCCTTTGAATCATCAAGACAAACATTCTGACCAAGTTTCATGAAGACAGAGCCATAGATGTGGCCTCTACATAGTGAACAAGCTTTTCCTTTGATCTGAGTGATGACCTGGTTTTTGACCCCACATGACCCAGTTTCGAACTTGGCATGAGAATCATCAAGAAACAAGAGCTGTCACTAACGGTGACAAATGCCCCAAGCAGCACCGTGACCTTTGACCTGGTGACCCCAAAGTCAATATGGGTCGTGTACTCAATAAGTACTATTGGCATGTGAAGTCTGAATGTCCTGGGTACAGTGTTTAGCGAGTAAAGTGCCTTCATGTTGTCTTCATGCAAAATGTTAACGTTGTGACGAATGGACGGACAGTTGAAAACTAATATGCCTCCCTTCATGGGCATAAAAACATTCTTACCAAGTAACATTCTTACCAAGTTTCATGAATACAGGGTTATAAATATTGCCGATAGAGTGTTAAAAAGCTTTTCCTTTGATTTGAGCGGTGACCTAGTTTTTGATCCTACATAACCCAGTTTCAAACTTGGCTCAGGAATCATCAAGATAAACATTCTGACCAAGTTCCATGAAGATAGGGTCATAAATATGGCCTCTAAGTTGTTAACAAGCTTTTCCTTTGATTTCACCTGATAACCTAGTTTTTGACTCGACATGACCCAGTTTCGATCAGGCCTAGAGATCATTAAGATAATATTCTGTGTAAGTTTGTATCAAAGCAAAGCATAAATGAAACCTCTATAAGGCTGAAAGGGCCAAAATGGAAAAAATTTTTCCCATTTCAGGGACACATAAAGGAATCTAGCCGGTTTTCGAAAGGAACCAAGATCTTATTATGACTTGAATTGTTTGTAAGTGTGGTTAAAATCAAATATAAAATGTCACTTCAATCATGTTCAGAAGGTAAATATTAACAAATTTTGACTCTTTCAGGGGTCTATCAGGCGCCGTAACTCCGGACCCTATGATTGGATCTGACAGATTCATCATAGAATCCAAGATTTATTGTTGCTACAGATATTGAAAAAGTTTGTATCAAATCAAACATCATGATCAGCAAAAAGGTCAATTTTATTAACCATCGCTTTGTGAAACAATTAATATAAACTCTGTAGAGCTTTAGAGAGACTCTATTTTAAGAATAGTTAAAACCAATTATACCTAACCCCCAGTAATTTGCTGGTACCCATTTACAACTGGGTCAACTGAGGCTATTGTGATAAAGTGCCTTGCCCAAGGACACACTGCAATGGGAGTAGCCAGGATTTGATCCTAGGGCCTTCATCTCCGTAGGAAAGCAACTAATAGCCCTCTCAACCAATGCGTCCAGAGTGAAATGGTCAGCCTCTATAATGTCACTGAGACATCGACCTACTCTGATGCTGATAATAACTTATTCTTTTTTAAAAGAGACCTTGTACAACTGTACAGCTAAGCTTAATGTACTTTAAATAAAATACGGAATGGTCTGAAATTTGCCCATTATTTGGAGGTCCCCTTAAATTCAAGAGGGGCCACCCAGTCAAAAACTTTGGACTATTTCAGGGTCCTTGTGAAATCATGTTAGTGTCGAATCCTGATATCTGAAGCTAAAATATTTAAGCAAGGCTGTTGAAGTGGCCTGTATTACAGGCTGTAAGCCAAAAAGTATGAAATACACAGAATGGCAACTGGTGGTAATCTCGCATGATCTTGTGTAAGTGCATGAATCGGTGTCATCTTAGTGAAGCGTTAAATGTTAGCTTCTAAAACAACATTAGTTTAATGTGAAATAGTCTTAAGACACAAAATACATGTTTCTTACCTGGGATTTTTCTAGCTAATTTGGGAACATAGCCTATATCCCCAAAATTGGGAATTTTGACGTGTTAATGTTCCAAATTGGGAAATATTTAGTCCCATAGGATATAGTAAGGATGTGTTTAAGCACTTTCTCATACACTTGTTTCACATTGTAGACAATCTTAAACATAGTTCCATTACAAAGTTGTCCATAACTTGGTCAATTTTTGATGAAATTTTTTTCAGAATGTAGATTGGGAATTTTTGCACTCATTTTGGGAAAAATACATATTTTTTGGCATTGGGAAATAGCCGAATAACGGCTGTAAAAACGGCCGAAAAAAACCCTGCTTACAATCAAAAGAAGCGTGGTTATACGGTGACAATTAATTTACCATAGTAAAATGCTTGACTGTCAATCCAGAGGTCCGGGGTTCGAATCCCAGTCCAGGCACCAGTTGGAAATTTCAGAGATGCTCTAGAAGACACGGCAATATATCTAACATTGTCATCTGCAGACCAATCTGTCACTCTCCAACATGACCTAAAGCTTCTAGAAAAGTGGGAGTTGGAGTGGGATATGGAGATCAACCCCTCAAAGTGTCAGGTGATCCACGCCACTAGAAGAAAACATCCTATCCCTACCCAGTATTACCTACATAAAGTCCAACTTGAATCGGTCAGCTCAGCTAAATACCTAGGTGTGGATAGCGCAAATGACCTATCATGGGACAATCACATAAACAGGTCAACCAAAAAAGCTAGCCAAACCCTAGGGTTCTTACGAAGAAACATTAAGGTCAAATCCCAACCAATTAAGACCACTGCTTACCAGACTCTAGTCCGACCCCAGCTCGAATATGCCTCCAAGGTATGGTTGCCCCACACCCAAGCTCAAATTGACCAAATTCAAAAGCCTCCAAAGGAGAGCCGCCCGTTGGATCAAGACCGACTACGGCCGTACTTCCAGTGTAACAGATATGCTACACTCCCAGAACCTTCGTCAACTGGATTTAAGGCGTATAGATTCTAGGTTATCACTCTTCTATAAGATTCATCATGATCTGGTTGCTATCCCAATCGTAGATTACCTTACCCCAACGACCCGATGTGTCCACTATGGCCATTCCCTAAGTTATAGGTTAATTACTGCAACCACTGACTATTACAAGTTTACTTATTTTTCGAGAACAGTGTACCACTGGAACCAACTTCCCCCCAGTGTCGCCCACCACCCTACCCTAGAGCAGTTCAGTCCTGCAAACTCAAGTTTTAACCTTTTTATATCACCAAAGTTATTTTTTAGTTTCTTCCACTCTATATTTTTATCACCATATTCTTTCTCTTTTTGATTTTGACGTGCAAAACGTCTATGTTCCCGCAATGGGTTTGACATCTACGGAAGATAAAGGTCTTATGCCAGGCATGTTAAAGAACCAGACTGTCTATTCGCAAAGAGCTAGGCTAAGTTAGCCGGACACATCTGTATCTAAAAAGTTCCCTCTGTCTGGGGGCTTTGTCTGACTCTGTCCCTCTGGTCAGATTGTTCTGTTTATGTACTATTAGAGGATGAATTTCGCGCCCTGGCCTGTGTTGCTGCATTTGTGATATGTAAAGCGCCTCTGAACATGTTTATCATGAAAAGGGCTTTATATAAATCTGGTACAATAATAATAATTGAACGGGTCCCTATTTTGCATAAATGGCACCTGGAGAATTCGTCACTTCCGGTAAACAAGATCTTGTTCAGTTGTTACATTTTTTTGCCAAGATTTGCTCTCTATTGCTGATCTATTTATTTTTATAGCTCTTAGACTTATACTGCACACCTGTATTTTCGCAGCAATTAACAATTTTCAGTGATGTTGTTATAAATTCTGAAATCATATTCGCTGAATAGGGAACAAATTTTGCTGTTTCAAAGCTTGCAAAATCTTCGTGAGCAAGTCGAAAGAAAGTCAGAAGTCCGCTACATGTTTTAGAAAACAAATCTGGCAAATTATATACAGTTTGGCAAGTTATTTTTATGTCACATATGATCAACAGATGCCATTCATGAGGTTTTTTTTATTAAATTATTTCTGATTGTGAAATCATTTCACGATTTGGTCATTTAAAACTGTACTGCCTACTTACGAAGTTTCCATGCTCTCTTTGTCTGAGACATCTTGTAATAACTAATTAAGCAATAAAACACTAATTCATCTTATACAAAAGTATATATATGTCAAATAGTTGGGAATTTAGAAGAATTTCGAGTCCATGACTTCGGCTTCGACCATTTTTTTAGAAAGCATGTAACAATTTGTTTCATTGGACAAGGATCCAGAGAGTTTTCGAAATGACTAATCAGGGCGCCGGTAACAAACACGTATTTAATACAGTGCGCAAGTACTATTTCCACACATTTTTGTCAACTTCCTGTTAATACCCTCAGAATCGAAGGTTTCAATTACGGGCTGCAAATAATTATGTTTTCACGTCGAATAACAAAGATTTTTGCAGGAACTTTTGCAGAAATGTACATTATATTCAAGGACAGTCTCCGGAGCCTAAAATAAGAGAATATTTCTATTTTATAGATCACCAAGGACAGGTTTAAAATCTTTCATAAGTTATGAAGCATAAAAGACTGATTCAGTGTTTGTCTTCTCCTAGTACTTCTTCTTCTTTGTCTTTATCCTACCGTATGAAAGAACCGTGAATTCACGTATTAATAACAATAAGCTGTCCACAAGATTCCATGATTTTGGTTAATCCAACACCCAAGAATAATTAAGCATATCCACCAGATTTGTACATGTATAATATGATCACTTGTTTCAGTTCTCAAATAAAGAAAATTTACTTTGGTGGTTTCTGGTCAGAAGCTCAGATGTCAGGGTACTTTCTTTTGGGTTTATTAATAGCAGTATACTGTCTGTAACGATTACTATGCAGGGCACAAACCAAGACATCTGCCCCCAGTTGAAATGGCAGATAGGACATAATTTGCCCCCCATTGCTTATTTTTGGAACGGACATTTGCCCCAATATTTTTGTCTTATATGCCAGTATATATAACAGTATTTTTGGTTGTTTTATTATCAAAATTACTCTAAAAGTCAATTTTTAGTAAAAAAAAGTATTTTATTGATAATAATTTGATAAATATGTTAAGGTAAATAACATAACATATCATTTATTTGGCATTAAACACATTTACATTTATAGCCAAACTATTTCAATGCATGCATGGAGTAGAACATGTGACAATTTCAGAGAAAGTCCTAACATGAAGTATGTTTACAAAGTAAGACAAATATAATAAGAATACTTGTAGATAAAAAAGCATTTCAATAACAATGCAAACTATTTAAAGTAAAGCACAAAATAGAATCTATTACACATTATTTCGTTCCTTATTAGCAAAATAAAGGTACTTGGATAGATTATTAAGTGTCACAGAATTTTTTGAAGACATTAATGTTTCAAACTTATGAACAGTTGGCCAGTGGCAAAAATATGGTTTCAAAATTTTTTTACGTAACATATAATATTTTGGACAGACTAACAGAAAATGATATTCGTTTTCTACTACATTCATGTTGCAGTTTAAACACAGTCTGTCTTCCTGTCTGACTTGTTCATATCTCCCTGATTCTACCGCTAGGTTATGAGAAAACAGCCTAAATTTTGCCAGTGATATTCTATATTTGCTAATATTTACATGATTAAGGTATTCTTCAAGTTGAAATGAGTGTTTGTAAAGGCTATATGAAGCCAGTCTGCTAGAATTATTAATGTTTGAGTACCACACTTGTTTATATATATCAATTATTCTGTTTTTAATAACTTGAAAGTTGATCTGGATATTTTCTTGGTTAAGTATGTCATTCCGATTTCATTTAAAATGGATTTGATTTGATGGGCCCAGTTTTTCCCACTATAAGAGTTATCATTATCAGCATCAGTTTTTAGTGTTCTATACATACGTTTCAACAAGCAGTTATTATCTAGTGATATTAATTTTAACCAATATTTTATTAAAATCAGTTTTCGTTGAATTCGCATTGGATATCGCCCCGTTTCTCCGTATAATCCATCTAGATTATAGTAAATAATAGCCTGTTATTCAGTAATAAAAGTGCTCATAACAGTGCTATAATTTCTTAATTAGTGCAATGTTTTTAACACTCAAACTTGTTAATTTGGCAATTATCTACTACAAAATTGTATAAAATATGACAAACGTCTTGTATCAAGTTCCAAAAAAATCACTGGGGGACAAAACTATTGGGTGGGGGGGGGGGGGGGGGTTCAAATGTCCGTTTCAGAAATAAGCACTGGGGTGTGGGGGGGGGGGGGCAAATGTCCTATCTATCATTTCAACTGGGGGGCAAATGTCCAGCAGTCCTCTTTTTCATTCGGGGGCAAATGTCCTGGGGGGCAAATGTCCGGTTCCCATCAATCTCTTACACTGAAATTCTAGTTTTGCAAGTATTTCCAATTTTAAACCGTGAAACAGATGTGTACAGTCAATATTAACTTGTAACTTTTCTTCAATGACCAGATTACACCATTGTTCACTGTTAAAGAGTTGTCATGTGCCTTTCACAGTAACCAGATGTTTCAAAAAGTCTTTTATATTAACCCAAAGCCCACTGTAGTTGGATAATATATTTTAAGAACTGAGAAGACAAAGATGGGAGGGCACATGCCAAGCGTACATGTTTTTTTTGTAAACTGTAGAGACCGTAACATAGCTCTTCGCGTACTTCGATTTTTAGCTTGACTATTCAAAGAATAGTCTAGCTATTCTACTCACCCTGGCGTCGGCGTCGGCGTTGGCATCACACCTTGGTTAAGTTTTTGCATGCAAGTACATACAGCTATCATTTAAAGGCGTATAGCTTTGAAACTTATTTATTCTTTTTCTAGGTCAATTACCAACCTCACTGGGTCAAGTTCCATAACTCTAACATGTATTTTGAGCAAATTATGCCCCCTTTTGGACTTAGAAAATTCTGGTTAAAGTTTTACATGCAAGTTACTATCTCCAAAACTAATGTAGATATTGAATTGAAACTTCACATGTGTCTTCCGGGTTATAAAACTAGTTGATAGCAGCAAGTCCCATAACTCTGACCTTCATTTTGGCCAAATTATGCCCCCTTTTGGACTTAGAAAATTCTGGTTAAAGTAAAATTGCGTGCAAGTACATACAGCTATTACCAAAAGGCATATAGATTTGAAACTTATTTTTTCTTTTTCTAGATCAATTACCTACATCACTAGGTCAAGTCCAATAACTCTGACATGTATTTTGGCCAAATTATGCCCCCTTTTGGACTTAGAAAATTCTGGTTGAAGTTTTGCATGCAAGTACATACAGCTATTACTAAAAGGCATATGGATTTAAAACTTATTTTTTCTTTTCTAGATCAATTACCTACCTCACTGGGTCAAGTCCCATACCTCTGACATGTATTTTGGGCAAATTATGCCCCCTTTTGGACTTAGAAAATTCTGGTTAAAGTTTTACATGCAAGTTGCTATCTCCAAAACTAATGCAGATATTGAATTGAAACTTCACGTGTGTCTTCGGGGTTATAAAACTAGTTGACAGAATCAAGTCCCATAACTCTGACATGTATTTTGGGCAAATTATGCCCCCTTTTGGACTTAGAAAATTCTGGTTAAAGTTTTACATGCAAGTTACTATCTCCAAAACTAATGCAGATATGGAATTGAAACTTAACATGTTTCTTCGGGGTTATAAAACTAGTTGATAGCATCAAGTCCCATAACTCTGATATGCATTTTGGTCAAATTATGTCCTCTTTCGAACTTAAAACTCTTTTGATATTTAACATTTTGGGTAATGATTTCCTGCTTCTATGACAATATTTCGAATAGTCGAGCTTGGCTGTCTTACGGACAGCTCTTGTTTAAAAATAAAATGTTTTTTACAAGTGTATTGGTTAAGATTAAAAATGTAAACAACAGACTCTGGCTATGAATCATTGGAATGAATGAATGACGTCGATAATACTGATTGACAGTGAATGCTAATGACTCAATGTGTTGAAGAAAGGTAGTTAGTTTGTAACTGTAATTTCCTTTCAGTTGAAATCCTCTCAAAACTGGTAAAGTAATTGATATGTTTTGACAAAGATCACTGTCTTTGCTATTCGCCAGCTGCTATTAAAAAGGGCAAATATATAAGATTCAGTGTACGTTTCACTTCACTGGTACTGCCAGTTAGTAAGTTCATACTCTTAAAAAAACACATCACAGAAATTTGGGCAGTTTTGAACAATCAAAACGTTGGCAGCATTTAAGGTTATATTTTTTCTTAACACAAAAACTGCTGTTAGGTAACAAAGCAAATGTGCCGATAATCCGGAATTCACCGATAATGATGTTATTTTCACAAAATTATTCCAGTTCACATAATGTAATCGGTGCACTTAAACTGCCTAGCAATAGCTACTGCTGTTATAGGGAAGTGGTAGAGTGTCAGCCTTAGGTGTGAGAGATCCTGGGTTCGAGTCCCGGTTAGAGCTTATATATTTGCATTCTGCTACAGCATGTTTTTTCCTGCTAACAGACTGTTCCAGATGTTCTAAATTTTTAGCACACAGTATCATGGATCATTATTTAGCAATCCAGATCACAATTGAATGTTAAATCAAATGCACCCGATTAGAAAATATTCACTATATTATGTCCCTTTAATGTTTCAGCTCTCCATGTTCAAGAAGAGTTACATGTCCTTGATCACAAAATTTTCTTGTACATGAAAAGATTAAATGATCATATTCATAACTGAATGCTTCTGGTTAAAATATTTTCTATATTTCTGGTTGAAATATATCCATGGACAAAATTTGCCTTCATTCAAAGATTTTTAACTTCATAACTATGATTTTAAAAACTTAGGTACTATCTCTATAAACTATGATAAACTGTGATGTTTTTCTAACTGCTTAAACTTTCTTAAAACACAAACGATATCAATAATTTTTTTATCAATGGAAAGGATATAAAACAAGCAATTTATTGATAAATTTCAATTATTATTTCGAAATAAAAGGGATTATGAACGTTTATCTTACAGTGTTTTTATACGCCCAAAGGGACGTATTATGTTATGACGCTGGTGTCCGTCTGTCCGTCCGTCTGTCCGTTAGCAATTTCGTGTCTGCTCTGTAACTCTTGAACCCCTTGAAGGATTTCAAGGAAACTTTACACAAATGTTCACCACACCGAGACGATGTGCAGACCGCATGTTTTGGATGTCTCACTTCAAGGTCAAGGTCACACTTAGGAGTCAAAGGTCATATCAGTTTGTTTCGTGTCCGCTCTGTAACTCTTGAACCCCTTGAAGGATTTCAAAGAAACTTGACACAAATGTTCACCACACCAAGACGACGTGCAGAGTGCATGTTCCGGATGACTTGCTTCAAGGTCAAGGTCACACTTAGGGGTCAAAAGTCATATCAGTTTGTTTCGTGTCCGCTCTGTAACTCTTGAACTGCTGGAAGGATTTCAAAGAAACTTGGCAGAAATGTTCACCACATTGTAACGATGTGCAGAGCGCATGTTCCGGATGACTCGCTTCAAGGTCAAGGTCACACTTAAGGGTCAAAGGTCATATATGACTTTGCTTTGTGTATATTGCTCTGCATTGCAGTGGTCTTGTTTTTATTTGGCAGATCTCTTTTTTGTACTTACAATAAATTTTTTATTTAATTACTTCCCTTTTATGTTACTATAAATAGCTTATTTTGAAACTTTTTTATTATTGGCCGTAGGGAAAAACCGAGACCACTTTTCTGTGGTACAACATGGATGGTACCTCCAATTTTAAGGTGTATTTTTACATACCTATACCTGATAAGGATTTTTTTGTAGACTTTGATTTATTTTTTTCTGGACTTAGATTTGTTTTTTGAAGTTTTCCTTTTGTTGTTCCAGTCCTTTGGGGCTACAACAGTCAAGTTCTTAAAATTTTGCTCCAATCCTATGATGTAAACCTTCGGGCGTATATTGCCCCGCATGGCGGCGCTCTTGTTTCTAAAAGTAATAGGAGCATCGCTACGACACTATTAAAATCATATGTCATTTAAAACTTTTATTCATTTTGAAAAAAATAGTTGAATAAGAAAATACGAAAATCGTTATTATTTCAAAACTTTTTGAATTTTTAAAATCCATAAATGAGCAAAAAAGTTATCAAAATTAAAAATTCTAATCCAATGCACAAATGATATAAAAATATTTTTTTGCCTGCCACCAGATAAACAGGTGTTGATGCATGACATCAGGGCGATCACTCCTGTAAAAGATGTATTTCATACTTCTTTGGCTAGGGTTCAGTGATTGCTATCTCCTTTAACAACCCGAGAAATCAGCTATACGGAATGAATTACGGTTAGTTACAGATTCATTCCGTAGAGTTGATACTATGATGCTAAATTATTTTGAAATTTTTTATCTTCATTGTCACTAAATGGTAAGTGTCACACTCGCATTGAGTTTAATTATTTTGAAATTTTTTATCTTCATTATCACTAAATGGTAAGTGTCACACTCGCATTGAGTTTAATTATTTTGAAATTTTTTATCTGCTCGCAGTTTTAGTTTTTAGCTCACCTGTCACATAGTGACAAGGTGAGCTTTTGTGATCACGCAGCGTCCGTCGTCCGTTCGTGCGTTCATCCGTAAACTTTTGCTTGTGACCACTCTAGAGGTCACATTTTTCGTGGGATCTTTATGAAAATTGGTCAGAATGTTCATCTTGATGATATCTAGGTCAAGTTCGAAACTGGGTCACGTGCCATCAAAAACTAGGTCAGTAGGTCTAAAAATAGAAAAACCTTGTGACCTCTCTAGAGGCCATATATTTCACAAGATCTTCATGAAAATTTGTCAGAATAATCACCTTGATGATATCTAGGTCAAGTTCGAAACTGGGTCACGTGCCATCAAAAACTAGGTCAGTAGGTCTAAAAATAGAAAAACCTTGTGACCTCTCTAGAGGCCATATATTTCACAAGATCTTCATGAAAATTTGTCAGAACGTTCACCTTGATGATATCTAGGGCAAGTTCGAAACTGGGTCACGTGCCATCAAAAACTAGGTCAGTAGGTCAAATAATAGAAAAACCTTGTGACCTCTCTAAAGGCCATATTTTTCATGGGATCTGTATGAAAGTTGGTCTGAATGTTCATCTTGATGATATCTAGGTCAAGTTCGAAACTGGGTCACGTGCCTTCAAAAACTAGGTCAGTAGGTCTAAAAATAGAAAAACCTTGTGACCTCTCTAGAGGCCATACATTTCATGAGATCTTCATGAAAATTGGTCAGAATGTTCACATTGATGATATCTAAGTCAAGTTCGAAAGTGGGTCACGTGCCTTCAAAAACTAGGTCAGTAGGTCAGATAAAAGAAAAACCTTGTGACCTCTCTAGAGACCATATTTTTCATGGGATCTGTATGAAAGTTGGTCTGAATGTTCATCTTGATGATATCTAGGTCAAGTTCGAAAGTGGGTCACGTGCCATCAAAAACTAGGTCAGTAGGTCTTGAAATAGAAAAACCTTGTGACCTCTCTACAGGCCATATTTTTCATGGGATCTGTATGAAAGTTGGTCTGAATGTTCATCTTGATGATATCTAGGTCAAGTTCGAAACAGGGTCATGTGCGATCAAAAACTAGGTCAGTAGGTCTAAAAATAGAAAAACCTTGTGGCCTCTCTAGAGGCCATACTTGTGAATGGGTCTCCATAAAAATTGGTCAGAATGTTCAGCTTGATGATATCTAGGTCAAGTTCGAAAGTGGGTCACGTGCCATCAAAAAGTAGGTCAGTAGGTCAAATAATGAAAAGACGTTGTGACCTCCCTAGAGGCCATATTTTTCATGGGATCTGTATGAAAGTTGGTCTGAATGTTTATCTTGATGATATATAGGTCAAGTTTGAAACTGGATCAACTGCGATCAAAAACTAGGTCAGTAGGTCTTGAAATAGAAAAACCTTGTGACCTCTCTAGAGGCCATACCCTTGAATGGATCTTCATGAAAATTGGTCAGAATGTTCACCTTGATGATATCTAGGTCAGGTTTGAAACTGGATCACATGCCTTAAAAACTAGGTCAGTAGGTCAAATAATAAAAAAACCTTGTGACCTCTCTAGAGGCCATACTTTTCATGGGATCTGTATGAAAGTTGGTCTGAATATTCATCTTGATGATATCTAGGTCAAGTTTGAAACTGGGTCAACTGCGGTCAAAAACTAGGTCAGTAGGTCTAAAATTAGAAAAAGCTTTTGACCTCTCTAGAGGCCATATTTTTCAATGGATCTTCATGAAAATTGATCTGAGTGTTCACCTTGATGATATCTAGGTCAGTTTCGAAACTGGGTCATGTGCGGTCAAAAACTAGGCCAGTAGGTATAAAAATAGAAAAACCTTGTGACCTCTCTAGAGGCCATATTTTTCATGAGATCTTCATGAAAATTAGTGAGAATGTTCACCTTGATGATATCTAGGTAAAATTCAAAACAGGGTCACGTACCTTCGAAAACTAGGTCAATAGGTCAAATAATAGAAAAACCTTGTGACCTCTCTAGAGACCATATTTTTCAATGGATCTTCATGAAAATTGGTCAGAATTTTTATCTCGATAATATCTAGGTCAAGTTCAGAACTGGGTCACATGAGCTCAAAAACTAGGTCACTATGTCAAATAATAGAAAAAACAACGTCATATTCAAAACTGGGTCATGTGGGAAGAGGTGAGCGATTCAGGACCATCATGGTCCTCTTGTTTTTTATATTCTTCGTCACTTTTGTATATAAGTCAATGTCATAATGGACTTTGCAACATTCTCAGGTCCATTCTTAAAGACCAGTAGTCATAGAATCAACTGTATGGAATGAATCTATTCAGTCTTAATGAAAGTTAGTTTACTATACAAACACATTCACTCCATAGAGTTGATACCATGATGCCTAAATTATTTCAAATTTTTTGTCTTTTTCCATTGTCTAATATGCATTTCTGGTTTAGCCCCGGTATCCATCATTGCTTTATACAGAGCTCCAGATAAGCTGCGTATTCGGTATTTACGCAGTTAAACCCAATTGAATTCATTGTTTGTGTTGAAACGCAATCAAAATTTCTAATAGCCAATTCATAAAAAATCACTTACATACCACATTTTCCTTATTATAGAACAGGGTACAAGACTTTAACATGAACTCCGGTAATTTTTAAATATAATTGGCCTGAGACGAATTACATCACGTCAATCATGGTTACCCTACCCACCGTATATACATGTAGTCTTTCATTTTTAATGCGATAGTTTAAAGAGGTTACGGTGTCATGCATGATAAAAGATACATTTTTTTGTATACTGTTCTCAATAAGTAATCATACAACGATTAAAGTCAATATGATTGTGTTCTGGCTGATAGTTACTTAGTTGGAATTTTCTCCAAAAAACTGAAAAGGACAATTTTGCCGAGGTATTTTAGCACTGTTTACGTCAGAAACAAATCAAACTAGACTTGTCACAGAAGTGATGAATTATACCCCCACAATATGTCACAAAACTAAGCCAATGTTAAAGCCAAACTTGCTTGACCTTTGACCTACTGACCTCAAAATCAATAGAGGTCATCTACTGGTCATGATCAACCTCCCTATGAATTTTCATGATACTCGGCCCAAGCGTTCTAAAGTTATTGTCCAGAATCCGGGTCACTCTGACCTTTGACCTCTGGAATTCCAAATCAGTAGGGTCATCTGCTGGTCATGACCAACCTCCCTTTTAAGTTTCGAGATCCTAGTCCCAAGCGATCTGCAGATATTGTCTGAAAACCATTTAAATGTTCTGGGTCACTGTGACCTTGACCTTTGACCTACTGACCTCAATATCATTAGGGGTCATCTGCTGGCCATAACCAACCTTCCTATTAATTCTCTTGATCCTAGGCCAAAGCATTCTCAAGTTACCATCCGGAAACTGTTTAACTGTTTCGTGTTATTGTGACCTTGACCTTTGACCTACTGACCTCAAAGTCGAACTTGACCTGTATTTGATGATGTTACACCTGTGTAACAAAACTTATGATCCTAGGCCCAAGAGTTCTCAAGTTATCATCTGGAAACTGTTCAACTGTTCGGGGATCACTGTGACCTCGACCTATTGACCCCAAAGGCAAACTTGATCTGTATTTTCTGATTTTACACCTGTGTACCAAAAATTCTTTAAAACAGTCAATTCTTTAATAAGTTATCATCCGAAACCATTCAACTGTTTCGAAGTCACTGTGACTTTGACCTACTGACCTCAAAGTCAAACTTGACCAGTATTTCATGATGTTACACCTGTGTAACAAAAAATATGATCCAAGGCCCAAGCCTTCTTAGGTTATCATCCGGAAACCGTTTAAATTGTTCTGGATCACTTTTACCTTGACCTTTGACCTACTGACCCCAAAGTCGGACTTGACCTGTATTTTCTAACGTTACACCTGTGTACCAAAAATTATTTAAATTGATCAAGCCTTTCATGAGTCATCATCCAGAAACCACAAAACTAACGGACTGACAGACCGACTGACAGACAAGCTCACTCCTATATACTCCCCCACACCCCCACCTCCAAACCATGTTTTGTGGGGGTATAATAAAAATTATCGTGGAATATAACAGCATTGAGCAGTGTTATAGATAAATTCGTTTTTGAGTTGTGTTTAGCTTGCCACTAAATTTTGCCAATTTTTGTCGAGCCCGCTTGTGGAAGTGAAGGCTTAATTGTCCAGTGGCTGTTCGGTGTATGTGCGTGTGTCCGTGCGCCTGTCCAGATTTGTTTATACTGGTTTCAGGTTGTCTGTCCATCCGTCTGTCTGTCTATCCATAGACACAATCTTGTGCGCACCATCTCTCCTCAACCCCTTGACACAATTTAATGAAACTTCACACAAGTGATC